>NC_091963.1:114311167-114441167 GCF_031021105.1 Erythrolamprus reginae
GCAGAAGTAATACCTGAGGCCACTTGAAATTTTTTAAAATTTGATTTTCACTTTCAACCTGTAAAGTTTTCACTTTGTTCTTAACTCAGTTTTTAATCTTTTCATTCTGCTTTTATTCATGTGTTTTTATTGTTTTATTATGTTGTTTTAAAGTCAGTGAGATGGGCAATGCAGAAAATCAACCAACCAACCAACCAACCAACCAACCAATCCATCAATCAACCAATCAATCCTGCTACATCAGGACAAGTCAACTTTATTATAGGACATTAGTCAAAAATGGCTTTTTGTTGCTTTAAGAAACTTAACCAAAGTCCCCCAGTGAGCTGAACCAGAAGAAGAGCACTGAGAAGTTGGAAGATGAAATGTAACGAAAGCATCAGTGAAGAGAAAATTATATAGAACTGCACTGAATAGCAATTAATCCATGAAAGTCAAAGGTAAATGTCTACTGAACATTGAGAATGGCTCTACCCAGTAGGAATATTCCTTCTCAGAAGCTCCTTTTTTCACTTGTAAGCAATCTACTGTATGTGCATATGACAATGGAGGCAAAAGTCATCTAATGAACTGTTAAATAATTAAGCCGGAATGAACAAGCCATGTGTGTAGAAGAGAACAGGAGGGTATTTCAAGCGTGGTGAGTCATTGTTCCACATGATTATGTGTGGGTTAAGTTCAGTCTGAAACTCAAAAATAAATATGAATTCTAACAATGCTGGATATAAGTGATGTGACATTTTACAAAATTGAAGAGAAGGCAATAGCTGATGTTTCATACCACTCCATTTCTTTTTGTTAGAGATGAAGAATATTTTTCCCTAGATTCAGACATGACTGGACAGGGGAAACCTTTATCTTTACCTATGTACATAAATTCTCTGTCAAGTCTGGAGATTCTCAGTCCTCCAGGTCATGGTTGCCCCAAAGGGGCTTTTTCTAGAGGCCATTGGACTTTCTGGTTTTTCTTTGGAGATGTTTTGCTTCTTATCCAAGAAGCTTCGCAGAAAAAGGCAAGAAGTCCAGTTGCCTTTTAGCATAGCAGTGGTTTGTGTGTGTGTGTGTGTGTGAGAGAGAGAGTCCTCAAGTTATGACCACAATTAAGCCCAACATTTATGTTGCTATGTGAAACATTTGTTTAGTGATTTTGCACAATTTTACGACTTTTCTTGCCCCAGTTGTTAAGTGAATCATTGCATTTTAAAGTTAGTCACACAGTTGTTAAGTGAATTTCCCCATTGATTTTGCTTGCCAGCAGCTCGCAAAAGCTGGTCACATGACCCTGGGGTTGACAGCATAAACATGTCATAAATATGAACTACTTACCAAGAATCTGAATTTTGATCATGCATCCATGGGGATGCTGCAATAGTCATAAGTGTCAAAAATGGTTTTCTCAGTGCCGCTGTAACTTTGATCGGTCACTAAATGAACTGTTATAAGTTGAGGACTACCTGTATTCCTTGTCACTTCTGGTTTGAAGAGTGGTGTACTAATACGTATGAATGCCATTTTCTCTTTTGTCCTAATTTGTAGAATGCAATAGAAGAAAATACTTCCTCAAATTTTAAAACATTATACAGTAGTACCTCTAGATACGAGTTACTCTACATGTGAGTATTTCCAGATACGAGCTAGGAGGGGAGAGACATTTCTGTTCTACTCCCGAGCTCAAATTCGGGATACGAGCCGAGCGTCCACTAGGTGGCGCAAGAATCCTTGCTTTTGGTTAGAATCCTTGCTTTTGGTTATCTCAGAGGGGAAAAAAGTTATTTGTTCTAGAATACGAGTTGCCTCGAGATACAAGCTCCCTTATGGAACGAATTATGCTCGTATCTAGGGGTACTACTGAATATACAAAGAGCTCAGTAGCTAATAACATGGAGTTTGTCAGGAAAGCTGAAAGCCCAGGTTTGAGCTCCCATTACTTGCCCAGCTCTGGCTCCCTTGAAGTTTGAAAGCACTTTTCAGACTGGTCACATGACTGGAAATGCCTTTGGACAATGCCAGCTCCTTCGGCTAAGAAATAGAGGCAAATATTCTCCTTAGACTGGACAGGGGAAACCTTTATCTTTACCTACCTACATAAAATCTTTGTTAAGTCTGGAGATTCTCAGCCCTCCAGGTCATAGTTGCCCCAAAGGCCCTTTTTCAAGAGACAACTGGTCTTTCTGGATTTTCTTTGAAGATGTTTCACTTCTTATCCAAGAAGCTTCAAAGAAAAAGTAAGAAGTCTAGTTGCCTTTTGAAAAAGCACCTTTAGGAAAATCTATATGATTTTCTTAGCATTAGGATAGAAGAAGTTTGCCACGGGTTCCTTCTCAGATATGGGCTGTTGTCTCAAATCCAGGTATAAACTTTGCTTAGCTGTTTCAAAATCAGGAAAGCTTGATTTGAAGCTGTTGAATCTCTCTGCAACTCCTTAAAAAGCTACTTTGGGTTGCTTTCTGCATATGCTTTCAACATGAACTCGGGGGAAAACCTGATTAATGAAGTTGTAGATAGATGCTATATTTGCATCTACCTACAATTTTGAAAGCTCTGAAGCATCTTTCTGAAAATGAAAGCTTAAGTACACCATAACTCTGTTATATAGATCTCCAGTTAACATATTCAATGTGGCTTTATTTAGAGGCTGCTTAAACTCAAAAATAACTCTAAAAGGCTTAAAGGATAGGGGGGGAAAGATAATATGTGTTCAGGCAAGCTGCATTCTGTGAATTATAGCTGTGTTATAAAACACATAAACGGGCCCCACAACCATCCTGTCTCAAAGCTTGTGAGAACACCTTGTGTGTTTTTTTTAATTTCATCATCAGGCTAGGAGTTACATAAGCAACACAATGGTTTTCTTCATATTTCTGAAACTGCTTCTAATAATGTTCTTCAAGTGTACCATTGTGAAGAATGGTGTGATGATGATAATTCAAAACCTGGTGGAATAATAGGAAATAAATTGTTGCTATTTTGCTAAGCATCTTAAAATGTTTGCTTTCCCACAAATTTTAGCCTGAAGTTTCTTCTTTATTGGATTTTATGACAGTCTACTCAATCTAAAATTTCCTATGCTTATAACTGAGATATAGTTATTTAGTAATAATTCAATGGAACCTCCAAAAAATATCCATAAAAGTTGCACTCTTTATTGAAGTTTTAGTGTGTTCTGGAGTAGATAGTGTTTTAGAGTTTTAAGTTTGGGAAATTAATTTTGTTTCTCAATAAAAGTTTTCTTAATGTCTAATAAATAGAACTTAATGTGCGATGCTTCAAAAAGATATATAGAAAATCATGGAACAAAATGTCTCTGGGAACGTGATTAATCCCAGTCTTTTCATGCTTTATCCCCTGAAACTTTCTTGATTTTTTTGGCCTGGCTGTCTCAGGCCAAGAAATCCCATTTTCAAGCCCTGAGTGTCACTACCAGTGCTGAAGAAATTCTGTGTTATGTTGCCTGAAATAGTGTCTGCTTGTAGTGGAGAGAAACCCTAGGCCATTTTGTTCCCAGTTTTGTGTTGGCCATCGGAAACCATTCTATAATAGAATAGAATAGAATAGAATAGAATGGAATGGAATGGAATGGAATGGATAGGAATAGAATTCTTTATTGGCCAAGTGTGATTGGACACACAAGAAATTTGTCTTTGGTGCATATGCTCTCTGCGTACATAACAAAAAATATACATTTGTCAAGAATCGTGAGATACAACACTTAATGATAGGGGTCAAATAAGCAATCAAGAAACAATCAATATTAATAATTCTGTATGAAAAGTTGGCTCTTTCAAGACTTGCAGAATGGAAGAGGCTATTTAAAGACATTAAATAAAAGTATTACATTGCATATTCATGTATTGCTAACTCACAGTTAGCAGATTATGTTATAACATGTAAGATGTATAACTTTATTTTTAAGAGACTAGGGAAGTGGTTGATGAAGAGAAACAACCGGCTGCTGTTATTTACACTCAGACGACAGTGGGTGGTCTAAAAAGCAGCTGCAATGAACAAGCATGTCTTCAACCAGCATCATATCCAGAAAAAAAACAGATTTCAAGGTTCATGAATCACCAAAGATCTTTCACAGCCAAACATCTAAAACATAACCTCTTTATTCCATCCCGTGTAAGAATCCTGAATACTGAGAGGTTTGTGGCTGATGTCCCTTCTGGCTGCAAATGTGTTCCTGTTTTATTTTTAAAAATACTGTACAAACATACCTGGGTTCCATATTGCACTGGACACCAGCTGCATGGAAGAGATGTATGATAGAGCGGATGTATAGAAAAGGGCTTTGCATTTCTGTCAAATCCTTCTCCCGCAATCACAAAAGTTCTTTTATGTCTGATCAGCTTTGGCAAGCAGAATTTAAGGAAAGGGAGAAGGGGGAAGATGCTTACAGGTGCGTGGTGGCTTATCTCCTGGGATGGAGGAAGGGAAAGAGACCATGACATAATAAATTTGGACATTGTTCAAAAATTTCTAATAACCTATTTACTGGAAGCAAGGGAGGAAGTGGCAAGAGGATTCAGGGTCCTCAGGGGAGAGCATGGCTGGAAGGAAAAGCAAGAGATGTCAGACATTGTAATAAAAGTTAAACTGTCAATTAGAGGGACTGTTGATTGGATCTGGAAGATCAAGGCTGTAATGGACCAGCTATTGGGGTTAAGTTGTTGACTGCTGAAGCCTTGAATAATTAAACTCCTCTGACTGAAACACCTGGGTGGAAAAGCAGTTACACGGGAGGATGGAAATTAAATGACTGCTGGTCTGAACTAAACGATACCAACCTATCAGGATTTATAGATTTATTTACTTATTTACCATATTTTTAATTCACTGAATAACAGGGGTTTTGGATGGCTAGAAACATCTAAAATAAAATAGTGAAACAGTGTAGTTAAATGACAAGAAAGTTTCTCAATATTACCGTATAAAAAGACTATTTCAATTTAGTAGGGACACTCAAAATCAAAATTAAACTATAAAAAATTTCTGAAAGAAGTTAAGATATAATTGTTTCTCTGACCAAGACATCCCTTCAGACTTTCCCTATAGATGGTTACAGCTTTTCTGCCATTGTTCTCAAGGAAGGCCTCCAAAGATAGCAGGAGTGTCAGACAACTCTTTCAAATTAGCAATATTATTTTTTTAATGTTGATGGACAATGTTCTAAGTATGAAATATGTTGAGAATAGCATTGTGAGTGAGACTAGAGGTCAAGTAAGTCGGAATATGCATATTCATAATTTTTTAAAAAAATCTTATTTATTTCTCTCCTTTAAAAAAATTGTATTGATTAATATTCTTTTCAAAGAACAAAAGATAAATGGAAAAGGAAGAAAAAAAAGGGAAAATAAAACAAATTAAAAAGAAACTGAAGAAAAATATAAATAAAAAATATAAAAGAAAAGGGCCTAAAACCATCTCTATCTATTGGACCTGATGGATTATGTGCATACTTTAAAAAGCTTTCCACTGCTATAATTGAACCTCTAAGCATAATCCCCGGGACAGTGTTTAGGACCAACACTCTTTAAACTTTATATGAATGACCGTTGCGATCATATTATAAGCAACTGCGTCTCTTTGCTGATGATGTAAAACTATTTAACATCAACAACAATGCTGTTACCCTTCAAAACTTTTTCTCAGAATGGTCAAACAATTGGCAACTCCAAATCTCAACCAACAAATTCTCTGTTTTACACATTGGCAGAAAGAATCAGAACACAAAATACAAGGTAAGTGGATTCGACCTTGTAGACGACCCTCACTCTGTCAAGAACCTTGGAGTACTCGTGTCTAATGATCTAAGTGCCAAAGCCCATTGTATCAGCATTACCAAAAAGGCATTAAGAGTTGTAAACCTAATCTTGTGTAGCTTCTTCTCCGGTAATATTGTACCACTAATCAGAGCATACAAAACATTCAATTCTTGAATACGGCTCATCTGTCTGGAAGCTGCACTGTTTATTGGACATTAATACAATTGAACATGTCCAGAGATATTTCACAAGAAGAGTCCTCCACTCATGCTAGCTATAGATGTTTGCTATATTACACATCAGCTCCCATTTATTCATTTTTTTAAAAATTAAAAACATAGCAGAGAACAGCTAAAGTCAGATGAAAAAGAGATCTCAGTAAGTGCCAAAGGACATGTTAGCAGATAAATTAATGCCCATAGGAGTCACTTTGTGAAACTGGCCTAAGCTGATAAAAGGCACTGCTACTTCTAAAGGCCATCTGTGCCTCCAATGACTATGATAAATGCTGAACTATCTTGGAAATATGTATCTAGTCCTTTAATGGGAACGCAGTCCTTGCTAAGATAAATTGAGCACCATTCATTCCAGACATTTCCTCTTTTTATTTGAACTGAATGCCAATTTCCCCCCCTTATTCAATCCATTACTTTCCTCCAGCCTTGGTTCAGAATACCCATTGTCTCACTAGGATTTAAAATTTACACGGAGAAAAATTGAGTGTCATCTTTATAGTGATACCACTGGTCATGTCCCAAAATGGCCTTTTGGCAACAGTTGCATCTTATTCTTAACAGTAAAGGTTGCCTTCTGTTATTTTTTCCCTCTCTTTCTCTTGGTAGATAAAGACCTGAGCAGAAGTGGGTCCCAACTTACTTCGGTGCAAGTTTGCTTCCTCCCATGCTGTGGGGCTGTGTGTGTGTGTGTGTGCGTGCATACAATTAATAAAATATTAAGCCAAAACCAAAATGCAGTGCCAGAAATTCAACGTCTGTGCATGCACAAAACAAAACAAAATATTTATTTATTATTTATTTATTTATTGGATTTGTATGCCGCCCCCTCTCCGTAGACTCGGGGCGGCTAACAACAGTAATAAAAAACAGCATGTAAATCCAATACTAAAACAACTAAAAAACCCTTATTGTAAAACCAAACATCCATACAAACAAACATACCATGCATAAATTGTAAAGGCCTAGGGGGAAAGAATATCTCAGTTCCCCCATGCCTGACGGCAGAGATGGGTTTTAAGGAGCTTACAAAAGGCGAGGAGGGTGGGGGCAATTCTAATCTCCGGGGGGAGTTTATTCCAGAGGGCCGTGGCCACCACAGAGAAGGCTCTTCCCCTGGGCCCCGCCAAACGACAGTTTTTAGTTGACGGGACCCAGAGAAGGCCCACTCTGTGGGACCTAACTGGTCACTGGGATTCATGCAGCAGAAGGCGGTCCCTGAGATAATCTGGTCCGGTGCCATGAAGAGCTTTATAGGTCATAACCAACACTTTGAATTGTGACCGGAAACTGATCGGCAACCAATGCAGACTGCGGACTGTTGGTGTTACATGGGCATTTTTGGGAAAGCCCGTGATTGCTCTCGCAGCTGCATTCTGCATGATCTGAAGTTTCTGAACACTCTTCAAAGGTAGCCCCATGTAGAGAGCATTACAGTAGTCAAGCCTTGAGGTGATGAGGGCGTGAGTGACTGTGAGCAGTGACTCCCAGTCCAAATAGGGCCGCAACTGGAGCACCAGGTGAACCTGGGCAAACACTCCCCTCGCCACAGCTGAAAGATGTTTCTCTAATGTGAGCTGTGGATCGAGGAGGATGCCCAAGTTGCGGACCCTCTCTGAGGGGGGCAATGACTCCCCCCCAGGGTGATGGATGGACAGATAGAATTGTCCTAGGGAGGTAAAACCCACAGCCACTCCGTCTTATCAGGGTTGAGTTTGAGTCTGTTGACACCCATCCAGACCCCAACAGCCTCCAGGCACCGGCACATCACTTCCACTGCTGTGCCCCAAATCGGGGGGGGGGGGGGGGGGAAGATGGCGACACCCGCAGACTGGCACCAACTGATCTGGTTCGGTGACATCTTCATGACATCACTATGGGCTCGCTATCAATTCAGGCAAACTGGTGTGAACTGGGAGGAACCCACCTCTGGACTGTAGCATATTAGATGCTAAGTTTGCATTTGTAATCTACAGTATATTGCCCATGCATTGCTAACAATCAGGTTTTGGGGAAATTGAGTGGAAAGTTAGATCTCTGTGTTGTTTGTAACTTGTTTTACTGTAGTTGTTTTAAATTTTGATCTGCAATCTCCAGTAGGAGATGGCAAAAGTGATCTCAGAATTACTGAATGAAATATTTCAGGGGTCCTGGGCCACGGACAAATTGCCAAAAAACTAGAAAAGAGCTGATTTGGTTCCAATCTTCAAAAAGGGGCAAAAATTGGATTTGGGAAGTTACAAACCAATCAGCTTGACCTCAATACCTGAGAAAATACCTGGGGCGAGTACAAGTGCACTAGAGTGCCTTCTGTCCCCTGTCCTATTGCTCTCCTATATCTCCTGTACCTTTCTTCTATTCCTATATCTCTTCTTCTATTCTTTCATTGATAAGTTATATTACTATATCTTCTTTTCTATTCTTTCATAGAAATATTTTACTATGAGTATCTCCTCTATAACCTTCATCATGTATTTTACTATGTGTGTGTGTGTATATATATATATATATACCCACTAAAACCCTCATTGTGTATTGGACAAAATAAATAAATAAAAATAAATAAATAAATAAAAATAAATAAATAAAAATAAAAAAATCCTAGAAAAGATAATCAAGATGTGGATTTGTAAGCACCTAGAAATAACAAGATGATTATTAGAAACCAGCATGGAATTGTTAAATGGAGTGCCTAAATGAAAGAAATGTAGATGTAGTATTTTTAGACTTAGTTAAGGCATTTGATAAAGTAGACCATCTTCTTGCTAAGATAGAACAGATATACTGGACCACCACCAGATGGATTTGCAGTTGGCTGACCAATTACACTCAATATGTGATCCTCAATAGAACTACATCCACATGGTGGCACAGTGGTTAGAGTACAGTACTACAAGCTGCTTCGGCTGACTGCTGGCTGTAGTTCACCAGTTCAAATCTCACCAGGCTCAAGGTTGACTCATCCCTCCTTCCGAGGTGGGTAAAATGAGGATCCAGATTGTTGGGGCAATATGCTGACTCTGTAAACTGCTTAGAGGGGGCTGTAAAGCACTGTGAAGCAGTATATAAGTCTAAGTGCTATTGCTATGTAGGGAAGAATACAGTGAGGTACCAAAGGTTCTGTCTTGGGCCCAATGTTCTTCAACATCTTCATAAATGACCTCGATGAGGGGATTGAAGAGACACTTATCTAATTTGCTGATAATACTAAACTGGGAGGGGGGGGGTTGCTAATACTTTGGAAGATAGACTCAAGATTCAGAAGGATCTTAATACTGTAGACCTAATCTTAATCTTAATAGTCCTAACTCAGGCAGGGAAAACCACATTCATAGGAACAGAGTAGAGAGGGCCTGGTTCAAAAGTAGTGCCTATGAAAGAGGTCTACAGTTGGTGTCTTGTTGAACCACCACTTAAATATTGGTTAGCAGTGATTTTAATCCTAGGCTGCATCAACAGAAGGATAGCATCAAGTCACAGGAAGTGTTAGTACTATTCTATACTGCACTAATTATGTCGGATGTTGAGATACTAGAAAGAGTGCAGAGCAGAGCACAGGGAAGAGGAGATTGCTTTAGTCTCCATAGCATCTGAGGCCAGGACAAGAAGCAATGGGTGTTCATCAGAGGAGGGGGTGGGAGAGAGAGGGAGAGAAACCTTAGATTGTCTACAGTCGACCTCTTCCCATTTCTAAGATGTCTGTAAGGGGCGTGCATAAGCACATCAATGTGCCTACCGTCCCTGTCCTACTGTTCTGTTATCCTCTTTTATCACTACTTTTTACTTATGTTTATACAAACTACTACTGTCCTATGTATCAGTGGTCCTCAGCATGAGGGTTGGGACCCCTTTGGGGGTCAAATGACCATTTCACCGCCTAAGACCATAGGAAAAGACAAATTTTCCATGGTGTGAGGAAGTAAAGCTTCTATTCTGTTGCCTTGGAACATATTTTTACAATCTGACCAATCAGGCGTTTACAGTGGGGGTATCCCTCTGACCTTCGTGCCAATCAGCTTAAAACTCTGTTGGGAGAATTGGTGCTAGGCTTATGGTTGGGGGTCACCACAACATGAGGAACTGTATTAAGGGGTCATGGCATTAAAAAAGTTTCAGAACCACTGCTATACATGTCTGATAAATAAATAGAGAGGGGGGAGAGAGAAATTGGGAGAGGGAGAGAGAGAGAAAACCTGGAAATAATGAAGAATTTCCTGATAGTGAGAACAATTATAGATGCTCCATCCCTTGAGATCTTCAAGAAAACACTGGCCAATCATCTGTCGGAGATAATATAAGGAAGGGGATAATTGGGAAGAGTTTGGTATTAAAGAACCCCATGGTTCTTTTCAGCCCAACATTGTATGATTAATTAATTTTGGGCAGAGCTTGTTTAGCAGGATAACGGTACAGTTTCTACTTTAACCCCAAATTTAAACCAGATGGAAACATACATATAGAATCAGATTAATCTGAAGGAGCCTGGAATCTGAAGGAGTTGGAACATTCTGAATACAGAACAGAATTCTTCAGAGAGATTGATGTACTAGTTTCTCTCTACCTAGGAGGATTTGATCAGTTGATTATCCTTTACTTATTAGATAGAATAGGCCAATAGCTAAATAAATTATACATTCTATTCAGATTCATCTGAGGGCTTCTGTACCTGAGGCCAACATTTAGAATCTAACAAACACAATTTACTTATTATACTAACATAACTTGCAGTTTATAGCACATCATGCCAGATATAAGATACCAGAATATCTCCGGGACCTCCTTCTGCTGCACGAATCGCAGCTGCACGAATTCTGCTGCACGATTAGGTCCCACAAAGTTGGCCTTCTCCGGGTCCCGTCGACTAAACAATGTCGTTTTGCGGGTCTCAGGGGAAGAGCCTTCTCTGTGGCGACCCCGACCCTCTGGAACCAGCTCCCCCCTGAGATTAGAACTGCCCCCATCCTCCTTGCCTTTCGTAAACTCCTTAAAACCCACCTCTGTCGTCAGGCATGGGGGAACTGATATAACTTCCCCAGGCCTATATTGTTTATGTATGGTATGTTGTGAGCATGTTTTTTTAAATTATGGGTTTTTAGTTTTAATTATTAGATTCGTATTCTACATTGTTTTTTCTATTACTGTTGTGAGCCGCCCCGAGTCTACGGAGAGGGACGGCATACAAATTTAATAAACAAACAAACAAACAAACAAACAAACAAACAAATAAATTTATGCTGAAAACATCTAGCAAATTTATATATTTTTATTTTATGTTCATAACAAGATGATTTTTAGGTTCTAAGTAGGGTCTCAAAATGTATTCATTTTCTGCAATCAGGACAGTACGGCTAAGACTTTATGAATAGTACAGAGAGCTGACTTATTCACAGTGCTGGCTCCATGTTTTGAAATCCACTTGAAATGCGATCCCTTCACCTCCTTAATACTATAACCATAAGGTGTTCTCTTTGCTAGGGAAAGAATCAAGTAACAAACAAGCTAGACAGAGAACTACTGCACCTCTTTACTGCTATGTCCTTTGCATAACAGGCTGGGTAAACTAAATGGCCAAATCCCAAAGAATAAAGAATATCCTGGTCAGGATACTGAGCCTTAAGCTACCTGTCCAACTTTGAGTTCTGGCAAGTGCCTAGATAATCCTCATGCAACATGTTATGTTTTCTAAACGAACTGGGAGGAGGCACAAGGAACCAAAAAATAGCCCAATTGTCAGAGGAATATCTCAAGGGTGAGTTTGACTGATGTCTCCCTCCCCTCATGGTTCTTTGCAACTTTCCACTATGACAGTCACTTTCTGCTTAGTAAGTTCATGCAGACATCAACAGAACAGGTAAGTGCCATTCATCTGCTAGCTTGATCAGAAGACAAAATAATATGCTAACTGAGGAAAAGGAGATAACTTTGTGAAATCAAGTTGAAAGATATATCATTTTATAGCTGATTTACTAAAAGTTCACTAAATTGTTGATATTGTGAGTGCTGGGCTGATATTATTTCTTTTTAAATATTTTGATTTATCGACCATTCTATTCCAAAAACTTTGGGCAAGTTACATCAGACCAGTGCAGAATGAAAACAATAAAAATGACAACAACCAGTAACAGCTGGACTCATGCACCACTCATCCCTAATGCTCTCCTGAAAAGCCATAGTTTCACAACTGTTTGGAAGCACAATGAAGGGAAAGTGATCAAAATATCTGGGCTATTATACTGTCTTCTATGCATTTGGTGCATTATGGTTGTGGAATCAACATGCACTGTCCCTGTCATCAACCAGTCACAGTCTGGTGATACATTCCAAAGAGTGAGACAGTTATGTTTTCTAAACGGACTGGGAGGAGGCACAAGGAACCACAAAATAGCCCCATTGTCAGAGGAATATCTCAAGGGTGAGTTTGACTGATGTCTCCCTCCCCCATTTTTCTGTTTTATTATGAGGATACTGTGATTATGTGTTAAGTCTGGAGACACTACATCTCACATAAAGCATTCATTTTTCCAGGTTAGGGAGTGTTGATTGCATTCTTAAAAGACAGGATGCTTTGGTTGAATTCTGGGTCAGCCTGGCCTCACAGCCCCACAGATTTTCAGGACTCAGCGGAGAAATCTTCCTTACTAATTATGGGGCCTCTGATTTATTAAAAAGTTGTATTACAGAAGAAGTGGTGTAACAGACAGGCAAGAGTGTTCTGCTGTTGTTCTTTCATTTATTATCAGTGGCAATTGTTTTGTGGCTGACACTTGTACTGTAAATCAGGGATGATTTTCATCATCATCATCATCATCATCATTGTGGTTGGAATGAATTAGTTTGCATGGTTTTTGTTATGTCTGCTCAAGAAGGAAAACCCAGTAGGCCTGGCAATTGTTAACAGGCTTTATTGGTACAAGTAACAGCAACTGCAAGGAGTTATAACAACAGCAACAACATGGCCGTGCCTGGCAGCTATTTATATCTTCTGCTGCCAGGGCAAGCTAGCCAATCCAGGCTCTGTATTTTTCCCGCCCAAAGATAAGGGGCGGGCCACCTTTCTCAACTGTCTCTGGACGCAACAGTTTTAAATTGTTTGGGTTTTAGTTTTATACTTGGGTTTTTTAAACTATGTATTTTGTATTCATTTTATTATGTTAGCTGCCCCAAGTCCCTTGGAGAAATAATAGTAATAGTAATAACAACAACAACAACAACAATAATAATTTATTAGATTTGTATGCCACCCTTCTCCGCATTCTCGGAGAGAAATACAAACAAACAAACAAATACATAATCTGATTCCCTGGCTGATTTAGAACAGATATCAAGAGTTCCTGGCTCTCCAATTTACAGTATTATTCTGTAAGATGTGCCATATCTATTTGGCTTTGAAGCTAATGATAGAAAACTTTTTCAAGTCAAAAAGCAAATCAAGGAATAGAAATAATAGACATTCCAAGTTACGAACAAGAAACTTGATCATATTTATGTTCTTGGATAGGATGGACAATGAAGGGTCTGAGTATCTTTTGAAAAAAATATTTTGCACCTGGTTCTTGCTGTATTTCCTTAAGGCTGTAATAATTTTTAAAAAAGATTTTGCAAGTCTGAGGGAGTTTTTGGAAGAAGTATCCAGGAGAAAGGGACTGGGGACAAAATAGAAATTAAAGGCTGATTGGAGAGAGAGTCCATTTATCGTTGAAGCAGAAGTACATGGGTGATTTGGGGCAGCTGACAACATGGAGAGGGGATATTTATACCTTTTCTTGGGCTTTGCACTTGAACTTCCTATTCCTGTGCAAGAACGTGTATTCTATTAGCTGTTGTCAGACACCCCTGGTGCCATGTACAAATCCTAGGAGTTTGTCTAAGTTATGTTTTGTTGACGTTTGGCTAATGCAATGCAGAAGCTTGTTGGGTAAATCCTATTGTGGCTGAGGGCTAATCCTATCTTTGTTCAAACCATACTACAAGGAATTTGCTTATGAATAGAGCTAGCTATCTCTTTATGCTGACATCTGCTGTGGGCTATTAAGAAAGGTGGTGGCTATTAAGAGTGAGTCTGCTTCCTGCCTCTAAAAAGGTTTCTCTATTTCTCATCTGGGGAAATATAATATTTGGCATTTTTAATATTTCTCAAAATATTTCATTCTTCTAGGAGAGGGGTGGGTGCAAACATTCTACATTGTCAATATAGCTTATTTGCTGATGGAGAAATCCTAAATAAATATGAAAAAATGCCTCCCTTCTGCAACTTTTCATTATTTTGAACATCAGTTCCAAAAGTACTTGGTTTAATAATAGTAAAATCCAAGCTCCATGTCACTTCTGAAAGTAGCTAAAACTTTACAATAAGATTCATATTCTTATAATAGCTACATGGAGCAGTGTTCCCTCTAATTTCTTTTTGATGTGGGTGGAAAAGTATAGTGTCTGAGCGGCAGTCTCTTCGGGACTGGGCGGTATATAAATAAATAAAAACAAACAAACAAACAAACAAACAAAAATAAATAAGAAAAAAAATCCCTTCTTTTTTATTAAAAGAAATTAATAATAAAACAAAACCAAAATCTATTACTATTAAAACTAAAACAACCAGCAAAACCAAAAACACAACTATTAATAAATCCATGCTTTAAAATTTTCATTTCTTAAATATTTATCATAGTATTATAGTAATCTAATAATACTATGAAAATCTATCTGAACACCAATGCATCAATTAATATACAGTATTTCCATATTTACTTTGCTATAATTTCATTCAAATTTCCAAGCTCAAATAATTTTCAGGCACTTAGCATTTACTATTATTAACTCTCATCAATCTTCTACATTTTCAAGTATATTTTAAATTCATAATGCAAAGTCATAAAATCATACAGTACATATCATAACCCCCTTATTTATCATATGTATTTTCCATTAATTTTACCTATGTAATTCTATATAGTTGTATAATTCTAATCCAATTTTACGAATTAATACATCCTAATATTAAACAACACCTAAATATATCTTTTACCCTCATTCCATAGTCAATCCATATTTAATAATCAATCATCCCTCCTCAAATTTCTGCCACTCATTTTTGGGTACTTCTCCTGTCTCTCCCTCCCACTTTTCTCTCTCGTTTGTTTCTTATTTCTCCCTCTTCCTCCCTCTTCCTCTCATTCTTTGCCCCTCTCACGTCTCCTCTCTTTTTTCATCCATCTCCTCCCTCCCTTGTGTGTGTGTGTGTGTGTGTGTGTGTGTGTGAGAGAGAGAGAGAGAGAGAGAGAACTCAAAAACAGATGAGGACTGGGGGCTGTTATTATTTGGGTGCTTTTTACCATATGCTTTAAATCAACAGTCACTTCTCTCTCTTTTTTGTTTCTCTTTGTTTCTCTCTCTTTTTCTTGCTTTCTCTCTCTTTCTCTCTTTCTTTCTCTCTCTTTCTTTCTCTCTCTCTCGCTTTCTTTCTCTCTCTTTCTCTCTCTCTCTCTCTTTCTTTCTCTCTCTTGCTTGCTTCACCTGGAAAGCCCACAAGAGAGGCCACACCCACCCACTGGACTGCCCCCCCATGGCTGCCTCCTTACCGGCCGTCGCAGCCCTCTCCGCCATCCATGGTCTCTGAGAGCGACACTGTTGTGATGTCACTGCCAGTGCCTCTACCATCACTGGCCCCTCGCCAGCACAGTGGCTCTCTCTTTCTCTCTCTGGGCAATGGAAAGGACCTGGTGGCAGGGGGCAGCCACCAGCGTGGAGGAGGAGGAGGGCTTGATATCATTTCAAAGCCCTGCAGAGCTGCTGTTGAGGAGGAGGTGGAGGAGGAAGAGTGAAACGCCGCTTTGCCGGTCCCTGCAAAGACCTGGTGGTGGCGGCAGCAGTGGGCGGCGGTGAGGGGGGGTCTTCCGCCACCCTCCTCTCTGAGCAGTCATAGAAAAGCATGCACCAAGCTTCATTTTTTAGTGCACTCCAGCCCACTGTGCACCTTAGAGGGAACTATGACATGGAGACATATTACACCACCGAATGTTGGGATTCTGAAAATGTGATAATGTTCAAATTAGAATATTATTTCCTCTGGATGACTTCAAAAACAGCCAAAATAACACCTCAGCACAGCTCCCCTTCATTTGTTTTGCTTTCTTCACAAAACACATCCAAAGGATCCAGGGCTTTTACTTCTGGGCCAAACCTCAGAAATCTCTAGTGTGCTCAAATCTGAGCTTGCCTGATGATACCAAAAGCAGATTCCAAGGGAAACTGCTAATTAGCTGCTCTTGAACAATCGATGAGTTGCTAATTGCTACTTATCTTTGGGTAAAATGTGAAAAGCTTTTTGCAATGCTTTTTGCCAGGGGCACAGGAAGTATGCCGCTGTACTTGCAGATTTTAATTTTCTCATCACACAGGGAGAATAAAAGTCTTAGGACCAAGAATAAAATAGCTCGTATTGCTACCTATACATAATTTGTGGGGTGAATGTTTATAGGACCTGACGGACTATGTTCATACTTCTTAAAAAACCTCAACTCTGGCTGAAGCATAATTTTCAAAATATCTTCTACAACTAGCTCCCTACCCAAACTCTGGTCCCTAGCCATGGTCATTCCTATTTTTAAAAATGTGATCTTAGCAATGTTGAAAATTATGGATCAATCCCCGTGACCTGTGTTAATTGCAAAGTCATGGAATCCTTTATTAACCAATACATTACACTCCGCCTTGAAACAAATAGCCTACTTTCCAACAAACAATTCAGTTTTTAAAAAAATCCTGCAACCTGCAATTTTTACACTGCAAAAACATATGGACTACCCAAATTGACCAGGGTAAATCAATTGCTGCAATCTATAGAGACTTTTGCAAAGCATTTGATTCAGTAGTTCACGACAAACTTCTTATAAAATCTTATGGCATCTCAGGACCACTGCACAATTGGATATCAGCGTTCCTGTCAAACAGACAACAGGTGGTCAAAATAGGTAATGCCATATCTAATCCTGCTCCAGTTAACAGTGACGTTCCCCAAGGCAGTGTCCTAGGACCTACTCTCTTTATACTCTACATAAACAATCTCTGTGATAATATTATAAACAATTGTGTTCTCTTTGCTGATGATGTTAATCTATTTAATACCTCCGATAATACTTCTACCCTTCAAAAGGACCTTGACCATGTAACTGAATGGTCTAACAATTGGAAACTCCAAATCTCATCCAACAAATGCTCTGTCCTACACATTGGTAAAAAGAATCTGAATACTAATAACACATTTGGACAAACTGAAATTGCAGAAGACCCTCACTCAGTCAAAGACCTTGGATTACTCATTTCCAATGACCTAAGTGCCAGAGCTCAATGCAACAGTATTCCCCAAAAGCACTAAGAGTCACAAACTTAATTCTACGCAGCTTGTTAGACCAATTCCTGAATACAGCTCACCTGTATGGAATCCACACTGCATAACAGACATTAATACAATTGAAAGAGTCCAGAAATGCTTTACAAGAAGAGTCCTCCTCATGCAACAAATTTCCTTACTCCTCCAGACTTCAATTACTATGTTTAGAAAATTTACAGCTATGCTGCCTCCGAACTGATTTAACTATTGTTCATAAAATCATACATCACAATGTACTCCCTGTTAGCGACTACTTCACCTTTAACAACAACAACACAACAGCATGCAATAGATACAAACTAAATGTAAATTACTCCAAACTAGACTGCAGAAAATATGATTTCAGCAATAGAGTGTTCAAAGCCTGGAATTCACTACTTGACTCTATTGTTTCTTCCCCCAATCCCAAAGTAGTAGTATTAGTAGTAGTAATAGTAATAGTAGTAGTAGTAGTAGTAGTAATAATAATAATAATAATAATAATAATAATAATAATAATAATAATTTATTAGATTTGTATGCCGCCCCTCTCCAGAGACTTGGGGTGGCTCACAACAACAATAACACAATATAAGTACAAATCTAATAATTAAAACTATGGATAATAATAATAAAATTTTATTTACGGTCAAAGACCATCAATATTGATTCTTAGTTTATGTCCATTTTCCCAAAAAGGTGCGTGGGGGAGTAAATTAAAAAAATGTTTTCTCATTTTTAAAGTTTTAAAATCATCATATTCATATGTCAACATCTGATTTTTCTCCATCTCCTACAAAAATCCACAAAAGGCTTCCAATTATAGATGAATTTCTTCTGTGATTTTTTTCTCTAATGAGGGTTGTGAGTTTTATCACCTTTATTAATCATTCTTCTATTGTGGGTATTGTAGGATCTTTCCAATGCTGAGCATATAAATTCATGCTATATATTGTTTTTCAATTTCTTTTTTGAATTACATCAGTAATTTCCTTCCAATATTGTTTTAGCTCTTTTATATATATAACAAATGCCTACTGTCCTGGTCCTAATGTTTCTCTATTATTAGTACCCATATGTATATAAACATTGTTATATCATTGAATACTTACCAATATGTACTTGACAAAATAAAACAAACAAACAAACAAGTAGATTGAATGCGAAGAATATAAACTCATAGTGTAGGATTTGTCATTTGTCTGAAAAGCCATTTTGTTCTAGATGCAAAGAACTTAGCTCTCTCCATTAAACCAAATTTCATGTTCATTTAACTATCACTGATCAAACTACTCTGCTACCCATAAGGAATAAGTTACTTGTTCCTGTCCTTAGCAAGTGCAAACTTCTGGGCCACCCACCCAGAAAGACAGATGGCTTATATGACAGGAAAGAACAGATGGCTTGAAAGCCACCAATTCTACAATGACTCAGAGTTGAATGTAAAGTGGTTCCCAGATACTGATGAAAATTAGCAGTGGTGGCTTTACCAATTCCATGAGCTTCCTATACTTCCTTCTATGGCTTTCTGTTATTATCTTAGTAGTATAGTGGTACCTCTACTTACGAACTTAATTCGTTCCGTGACCAGGTTCTTAAGTAGAAAAGTTTGTAAGAAGCAGCAATTTTTCCCATAGGAATCAATGTAAAAGCAAATAATGTGTGTGATTGGGGAAATCATAGGGAGGGTGGAGGCCCTGTTTCCTCTCAGAAGATTCCTAGAGAGGCCCCGTGGAGGCTTCTCCCCACCTTTCCCGGCCCTGTTTCCTCCCAGGGGATTCCTAGAGAGGCCCCACGGAGACTTCTCAGTTTTGGAGGTTTGGGTTTGTAAGTGGAAAATGGTTCTTGAGAAGAGGCAAAAAAATCTTGAACACTTGGTTCTTATCTAGAAAAGTTTGTAAGCAGAGGCGTTCTTAGGTAGAGGTACCATTGCATGTGTTTCCAGGCATTTGGATTTCTTGGTTTCATAGCTGGAGTGATTACCCAAACATTTACAATAGTTGTCTCCTAGACAAACTTATAGTGAGAAGAAATGAATTAAGGTTCTGTACAATGTGACTAATTTTGCTATAAACCCAAGTTTTCTGACTATAGGTTGAACACCCCTTCCTGAATTTCACATTTTCTGGTTTTGTAGTTGGTAATAGTGATCTAGGATCAGAGCATTGTACTTCTGTGCTGAATTAGGATTTAGAAAGCCAGTAGAGGTGCTGGATCATGGAGAGAACTTCCTTATTATCAGCTTCCACAGATACATATCTAACTAAAGCAGCTTGTACGGCTCATTGTTTGGATTCCTCTATTGGGTTATGGAGAGCTTTGATTCTAGAGTGTAAGAATGGATTCTTAAAGATTTGTTTCAGATGGATTTCTTTTTTCAAGCTACATTATTGAAACGATCTGTTTAGCAAGGTAGAAAAAAGGAAATTAAAAACATGATTTTCTCCCTGACAAATTATCAGATATCTCTTTTTAAAAATTGTTTCACAGACAATTAACTTTCAGATCATATTTCTTTTCCTAAAAAGGCTATAAATGAATGTAGGAGAAGGAAACTGTTATCGGAGGGACAGCAGTGGGTTGCTCCCGCTTCAACCTGGTTCTGTGAACCAGTAGTGCCGGCCGCAAGAGGCTCCGCCCACCTATGCAGGACACACATTGCATCCATGTGCGCAAACTGGTATTGAAGGGTTTCAGAACCCAATACTGGTGAGGGAGCACATTAAGAAGACAGGTCAGGAGTGTGACCTATGTGCAGACATGAAGCATCAAATTAAATACAGCGATACCTCGTCTTACAAACGCCTCATCATACAAACTTTTCGAGATACAAACCCAGGGTTTAAGATTTTTTTGCCTCTTCTTACAAACTATTTTCACCTTACAAACCCACCGCTGCCGCTGGGATGCCCTGCCTCCGGACTTCTGTTGCCAGCGAAGCACCCATTTATACGCTGCTGGGATTCCCCTGAGGCTCCCCTCCATGGGAACACCCACCTCTGGACTTCCGTGTTTTTGTGATGCTGCAGGGGAATCCCAGCAAGGGAATCCCAGCAGCGCAAAAATGGGTGCTTCGCTGGCAACGGAAGTCCCGAGGTGGGGTTTCCCAGCGAGGGGAGCCTCAGTGAAATCACAGCATCGCAAAAACACAGAGGTCTGGAGGTGGAGTTTTGAGAACTTTGGTGTTTTTGCGATGCTGCGATTTCACTGATGCTCCCTTCACTGGGAAACCCCACCTCCGAACTTCCGTTGCCAGCAAAGCACCCGTTTTTGCACTGCTGGGATTCCCCTGCAGCATCGCAAAAACACGGAAGTCTGGAGGTGGGGTTCATAAACGGGCACTTGGGCTGGCAAAAGGGGTAAATTTTGGGCTTGCACGCATTAATCGCTTTTCCATTGATTCCTATGGGAAACATTGTTTCGTCTTACAAACTTTTCATCTTAAGAACCTCGTCCCGGAACCAATTAAGTTTGTAAGATGAGGTATCACTGTATAAGTTTTTAAAGAAAGAATTCTAACCACCTGACAATGTGGACCTTATTGTCACTTGGTGTGATTTGAGACTTTAGTCTAGATTATAAGTGAGCACTGAAGTGAACTTCTGGAGAGGATGTCAAAGAAGGACTACCAGGTCTCGAACTGGGCAAATCCAGACAACCAAAGAAATATTCATTCCTGCCATCTTGTGAGACTGTCTATTCCCTGGCCCAAATCTGGTAATCCTTAGTCAAAGCTCTTGATCATAGGGCTTATATCTGGGCCCTCTTTTCTAATGAATTTCTTCACCATTTATAGTAAGAAAACAGTTTAGAACCATCGGATAGTTCCTAAGGATTTCAGCATGCTTCCTTAATCATTACAATGATTCCAGTTTGCTCAGTTCCTCCTCTGGGATTGGGCAATGGAGATCAGTAGAAGCAAGCAATTTGGTTTCAGGAAAGCTTGTGGGCTCATATAATTTACAGCTCCAGGGAAGGGAAATTATAAATAAAGCTATTATGCAGCCAAACTAGCTTTGATGGGCAAAAGAACATTAGTTGTGCATATTTTTATTTACTAAAAACAAAACAACTCATGGGAGACTGCAAATCTAAATGGAAAAATAGAATGCGTGGCTGAGGCAGGGGTAAAAAGTTAATTTTCCTCCAGCCATTTTTTCCCATGGATTTAGTTTGATTTTTCCATCAGAATAGAGAACATAAGCAATTTTGGGTGAAATGTGGAACTAGATGTGACAGCTGTTTTGAACTTTCGGTTATCATATTAGCTATTTACATTTGGGGTAAGAACAGCGATGGCACAATACTTAGAATGCAGTACTATATATCACTTCTGTTGGCTGCCTGCAATTTGGCAGTTCAAATCTCACCAGGCTCAAGGTTAATTCAGTCTTCCATCCTTCTAAGGTGGGTAAAAGGATGATCCAGATTGTTGGGAGCAATATTTATTTATTTTATTTATTTATTTTGTCCAATACACAATAATACACAATGAAGGTTATAGAGGATATAGTAGAGAAGAAAAACGAGATATAGGAGAAACTATAGGACAGGGGATGGAAGGCACTCTAGTGCGCTTATGTATGCCCCTTACTGACCTCTTAGGAATCTGGATAGTCTAAGGGTAAAATGTTGGGGGTTAGGGGATGATACTACGGAGTCCAGTAATGAGTTCTACGCTTCAACAACCCGATTACTAAAGTCATATTTTTTACAGTCAGGTTTGGAGCGGTTAATGTTAAACTTGAATCTGTTGTGTGCTCTTCTGTTGTTGTGGTTGAAGCTGAAGTAGTCTTTGACAGGCAGGACGTTGCAACATATGATCTTGTGGGCAATACTTAGATCATGTTTAAGGCATCATAGTTCTAAGCTTTCAAGGCCCAGGATTGTAAGTCTAGTTTCTTAGGGCATTCTGTTTCAAGTGGAGGAATGAAGGGCACTCCTTGTGAAGTATCTTTGAACATTTTCAAGGGTGTTAATGTCTGAGATGCGATATGGGTTCCAAACAGATGAGCTGTATTCGAGGATGGGTCTGGTGAAAGTTATGTAAGCTCTGGTAAGTAGTGTGAGATTTCCAGAGCAGAAGCAGAAGAATATGCTGATTCTGAAAACCACTTAGAGAGGACTGTTAAGCAATGTTAAACTACAATTCCCAGCATTCTTCTTCGTTACCCATGCTGCTTATTTTTCATGAAATTGTAATCTTGCAATATCTAGGCAGCCCACATTTTTTATCTCTAATAGAATATAGGTGGAAGAAATGGAGGCTTAACAATGTTGATATTCTATCTACATTAATTAAATAGATATTGTGGGAAAGATTTATAGTACATGTACTGAAGACCCCAAAACTGCAAATACTGTAGTTATACAGTATTTGTATTGCAATAATATCCAGAAGTTTTATTTATTTATTTTATTTGTCATACAAATATAGTATTGTATTGTAGTATGTTTAACATAATATAAGTATAAAGTAGAGATAGAAAAGATAAAAACACATTAGGACAGGAACGGTAGGCACAAAGATGCACTTAGGCACGCCCAATATATAATATTTATTTTATTTTATTTATTTATTTATTGGATTTGTATGCCGCCCCTCTCTGCAGACTCGGGGCGGCTAACAACAGTGAATATATAATATATGTCATTTTCACAGAGATTAGCTTATCCACTATTTTGAGATATTTTATTTTGTTTTAATAAATTCATTTTTATTTATTCTCGTCAGAAGCAACCTTCCCTATCTTTGATGTTTAAGATAAACTATTTTCATTTCCAAATGAAACAGGTTTGTAACTTTGAAACATTTAAGAAGAACAATGTTTACTTCGTTCTTGGAATGGGAGAAGTTGACAGTAAACTGTAAGTAAATAACAAAAAAAGTCAACAAAAATGCCAAAAAGTGCAGACATGCAACTTGCTGTAAATACAAACTGGTTGCCAGGCAGCAAAGTATGTTCAAAGAACCATGTGTATGTTGCGGAGGGGAAGGGGGAGATCCGGCTGTTAGAACTTTGAAAAGGATTTGTAAGTAGCCCCTGGGAGATTCCATTGAAATTTTGAACAGTCACTAAACGGCTGTTCATTAAATGAGGATTACCTGTATTCCTGCTGAGATCCAACAAACTACATTTCAAAGGAAAGGTGTGAATACAGAGAAAGTGCATTTTGTATTGCCACCAAGTAGAAAATCCACATAGCATATCGTAAAGAGTATCTCACGGAGATTCTGGAAGTCAACACAAATGAAGCATGCAATTGTGTGGTAAGCCTAATCACTACAGTTGTTCAGGGCTTTGGATGCTAACACCAGTACCTTGAATCTGTACAGACCTTTTAGATGTGAAATGTGTATGAGGCATCCAACGTAGTGATCAACTACTGCTTTTCCATATGTTATTATTGCCATTTGTAGAAGAAAAGAGAAGACTGATGAATTTTCAACTGCATAGATAATTTTTAGTTATATGCTCATTGATTTGAGGTGCAGGTGGGTTGGAACTGATCATGAATGTCCTGCTTCAGGAAGAAAAATGTTTTGGATTAATTCCAGCATTAATTCTAATACCCTATTAAGTATTTACTTTTAAACGAAAACTTTTTTTTATGAAAGAAAAAGAGATAAAAGGGAAGAATGGAAGTTGGGTGCTTATGCAGAATCATAGATCTGCTTGTGTTCACATTTAAATATGTTAAAGGGTTAAATAAGGTTCAGGAGGGAAGTGTTTTTAATAGGAATGTGAACACAAGAACAAGGGGGCACAATCTGAGGTTAGTTGAGGGAAAGATCAGAAGCAACGTGAGAAAATATTATTTTATGAAAGAGTAAAACAAATTTCCAGCAGACATGATTGGTAAATTCACAGTAACTGAATTTAGATATGCCTGGGATAAACTTATATCCATCCTAAGATAAAATACAGGAAATAGTATAAGGGCAGACTAGATGGACCATGAGGTCTTTTTCTGCCGTCAATCTTCTATGTTTCTATATTTCTTTTTAAAAAAAATAATTTTTTATTACAATACAAAGATTAAAAAGAGCAGGCATATAGTGTTGTACATAATGTATCATTTCACGGTATAATTATTATTTGTATAGTTGTTGTACTTAAATTCTAAAATACCTTATACAGAGCTGCCCCTAGTTCCCCCTCCCTCCCCGATGAACTGTTAGCCTAACAGTTCTATTTTTCCCTTTTGATATCAATATACAGCTTATGGCATCAGAGGTTGTCACACATTTTTTCTTTCATACAATTAATCTAAAGTCAGATTGGTTTGATCTTAATTTTGTGTCTCGGAATGATTTTAAGAACATCTAGTTTATTTACTACCATTATTATTATTTTTTCTTTTCTTGTCTCGACCCAGTCATAATTTTTTTTTAAAGTATTTTGAGTCTTCTTTATTTTTAAGTTTTTGGGTAAATCTGTCCATTTCTGCACAGTCGTATATTTTTTTTATCATTTCTCTTTCTGATAGTGTTTCTTCTTTTTTCCAATTTTGTGCTATTGTAATTCTAATTGCATGTGTTGTATTAAATAATAATAGTCTTTTTTAAGTTTTTGATTTATTATGCCTAGAAGAAAGGTCTCTGGTTTTAATATCAGTTTAATTGTGGTAATTTCGAAGATCCATCTTTGGAGTTTTTTCCATGTCTTTTTTATTTGGGGACATGTCCACCATGTTTCTATATTTCTATGTTTCACGCTTCTTGTCCTGATACCATCTTCAACTCCCTGACCTCTTCTTAAAAACAAAGCTAGGACATCAAATCTTCAGAAATTCACAGGGATATATCTTTTAGTTGTTCCCGACTGTGCAAATAATGGGATTGCCAACAGATGACGACTTGCAGAAACAAGGATAAAGTCTGAATTAGAGCTCTGTGTGGGAATCTGGTATATTTTAGAAGATCCATTCCAGGATGGGGGCAGAACCTCAAGTGGCTAAAGTCGTGGCCTCTAAACCAAGAAGCGCCCCATTGTATTTCTCTGCTGGGAGCCTAGGCCTTGTTCTGAACAGAGCATACAAGCCAAAGGGAACAAGGGAGACCCTTCTTTCCCATTCCTTCCAAATCCATTGCCCAAAGACAATGGCATCCAAAGTCTGCACCAAGGAAAATGTATGGCATGAAATTTGCAAACGCTGGAGAATTTGAAATGCTTGTCACCGAGTGACCCCAGAGATCTTGTCAGCTATAAAGACAGCCATTGATCTCATCTTGCTTAGGGAATCCTTGCCATCACTATAGATTCACTGTTCAACCGTGGCCTGCTGGGATGGAGAGAGCAGCTGGGAGACCAGGATGTTTTAGGAAATGTGGAACATTGTATTAAGCCATGGAAGTGATAGCGGGAAATATTGGGGAGAAGCTGGGAAAATGGCAAGAGGATAACTGGGAAGACCACATGGGGAGGAAACTTTCAGGAACTTCTAGATAACTGAAAATCCAGTTCAAACTGTTAATGATGAACTGACTCTCTTTCTTGGAAATTCCAGCTCCAAGGCAGCCAATGATTCTATGCTGGGAAACACAAGATGAGAAAAGGCATTTTTAACCTATCCCTTTTCCAAATGCAGAAGCCAACTGGATTGAACTTTCAATAAATGAAATCATATTGACAAGGGAGCAGTATCTTCCATGGGACTGAAGGCAGCAGATTAACTTGGCAGGGCATAGACCAGGCTACATTGGAAAGGGAAAGACAAGCCAGAGAAATGTAGCTGTTGTGAACACGCTTCCTGGATAAGAGAGAGAGGAATTTTTTTTTTCAAACTAACTACACCGGGGAATAGTGGTCTGCTTCAGCTGGCCAAACATTTGTCTGGCTAGCTCTTCTGAAGTTTTATTTCTTATCCTACTCATGCTGTCAGACTGCCCCTCAAATAATAATTGCTGAGAAAATAGGCCATCATTAGCAAAGGGAGGTCCAACAAAAGGGCACAACGGCACAATACCACCCAACAACCCAACAGTAGAAGGCTGTCATGAAACACTTGCGGATTTTAGGTTGCCACTGCTATCTAGTGCTTACGTTATTCTTAATAATTGACAACCATACTTCTTTCAGTTTGCAAGCATAGACGAAAACTGTCTAGAAATCAGTTTCATTTGTTGCATTTATTACATTGCCTTACGTATTAGTATCATCAATACTTTGGACTAAATTTATAAATTAGTATTTATTCTTATTTTTATTCTTTATTCTGTCTCTAATAGTTTTATAACATATAATATCAAGTATCAACTCTTCTTTTCTGTGATGTATTATAAAGTCTGTGATTAATATGTATATGTATCTCTCTCTTTCTCTCTCTCTCTCTCTGTACGATTACATATTTTTACTGCTAAGTGAAAAGGAAGGGAGCCTGGTATAGATCTATTTCGAGCTTGTTATGCTTTTATCAGCTAAACATATCTTTATTGGGATTTGAACCTGTAGGCTTCTGCATACATGGCAGGGTATTAACTTCTAAGCTATAGGCTCGCCTCTGAACCAGCTTTTACCAGGGAAGAGCTATATGGTTGTTTTCTGTCAAAATCACGTGGTATTCCCAAATATGGGAGGAAGCAACTTGCTTTCCTTTTGCCTTTCAGCCCCACACAGGGACCATATCCAAGGCAAATAATTTTTTTATAGTCAACAAACTATAATATACCTGGTTACATATTTTTGCTGATAAGTGAAAAGGAAGGGAGCCTAGTATAGATCTATTTCAAGCTTGTTACACTCTCGTCAGCTAGACATACACTTACCAGGATTTGAACCTGTAGGCAAAAAGAAAGCAAGTTTCTCCCTCCCATATTTGGGAATATCTGGGTAATTTTGACAGAAAACAACCGTGTGTGTGTGTGTGTGTGTGTGTGTGTGTGTGTTAGTGTAATAGATTTTTGCTGATAATGTATGAATATAGGATGTGTGACGTATGAATCTGTTTGTTTAGTTTTTAATTGAGGGTTTTTAGAATGCTATTTTATGTATATTTCTAATATGTTGTAAGTCGCTCTGAGTCTCAGGAGCAGGGCGGCATAGAAATCGAATGAATGAATGAATGAATGAATATACAGTATGTTACAGAAATGGGTACACCCCATAACATTTTGTAAATATATTTTCATGTGACAACACTGATGAAATGATACTTGGCTACAATGTAAAGTAGTGAGCCTACAGCTTGTATAACAGCTGTAAATGTATAGTCCCCTCAAAATTATGCAACACACAGTTATTAATGCATAAACTGCTGACAACAAAAGTGAATACACCCCTATGTGATAATGTCCAAATGGAGTCCAAGTAGCCCTTTCCCTCATTCCCCCAGTGTCATCTGACTCATTAGTGGTACAAGGTTTCAGTTGTGAAGGAGGAGCAGGTGTGTTATATTTGGTGTTATTGCTCTCATTCTCTCATACTGCTCACTGGAAGTTCAACAGGGCACCTCATGGCAATAAACTCTCCGAGGATCTGAAAAAACAAATTGTTGCTCTACATAACGATGGCATAGGCTATAAGAAGATTGCTGTTTTGTGGCTTGTGTGGCCGCCCCTCCCCTTTTGCCTTTTTTTGGCCTAAAATCCGCAATATATTTTTCCCATTAATATTTTATAAAAACCCACGATGCATCGAGTCCGTGAAAGGTGGACCGCGGAGTGGCAAGGGAACACTGTATGTCTTAATATAAACATGTGTAGTAACACTAGGGTTAGCAATGGTGACTAGAAGCCAGAATAGAGGTAGAAATAAGAAATAGGGGGAATTTTAACAATACAATAGAATAAAAGCAACAACTAGAGGGCAAGATAAAAGGTTGAAAGATGGCATTACTGTGTAAGCTCAAATAATATTATGATTGGCATTAAAACATTGAATAACCACTTTAAAACAAACATGTATATTAATACTAGGATTTCAAGTTTGATTAATGTAACAAATATTGTTAATATTATTATTGCCACTTGTCCCAAAATGAATGACACCCAGATGTCATACTCTTCCTGTATTGATGTTGATATCTATTTTAAAAATAAAAAAATCCAAAAAAACTGAGGTCTAAGAGACCGAAAACTACAGTACACTATAAAACATAGAGATAATATTTCACAGGAAATGTATCCTTGATTCTACAGCAGTAACAGGAGACAGATTCCCTCTTGATGATTACTGAAAGTTGGTCAGTAAGTAATATGGTTCATCTTTCCCCTTTGATCCTGTTTCTATAGAGCGGGTTGATTTTAATTTGAATCAAGCACCTCACAGGCATATTTGATTGCATTTACTGCATTTTTCCTCTACTTTCAATGCTTACCTGAAAAAGCAGGAAGCAAAGAATGCACTCCTAAGATATTATTATCCTTGTGGGGATTTGGTCCAATGAACTAGGACACTTCCATCTAGCTTCATCTCCACAACGTTTTGCACATGTATCATCCCATAGATGTCCCTAGTTATGACTTCCAAGGATCCTTTCAAATTCACCAGTGGATTCTTTAGTTGGCCAGTGAGTACCACAAAAATAATCCAGCTGTGGACCATCCTCTTCTGTTATTATTACTGTTGTTGTAACACTGGCGAAAAATGGCTACTGTGCATGAAACAGCAGAAACCTCTTGGTTCAACTAGGAAGGAAAGGGAATGGCATCCGAGTTTCAAAACAACTGTAGCCCTTCAACATTAAAAAGGAAAGGAGAAATCTCAGAAGCCAGAGTAAAATAGAAGTTCTTCACTGTGCTGATCAAATTTATCTTTTTTGATACACAGCAAAGATTCAGGATAGATTTTGGACTCCGAACCCTGATTGCTTGCAGATTTGAAAAACTTCCAAAAGAAATTCCATAACCTATTATTATACTATATATTTCATAACCTATTCTATTACTATATCTTCTTTTCTATTATTTCTTAGATATATTTTACTATGAGTATCTCCTCTATAACTTTCATCATGTATTTTACTATGTGTGTGTATATATATATATACAGTGATCCCTTGATTTTTGCGATCTCGATCTTCGCGAAACGCTATATCGCGATTTTTCAACAAATAATACCATCTCGATCTTCGCGAAACGCTATATCGCGATTTTTCAGAAAATATTAATTAAAAAATACTCCACTCTTCTCTCTCTCTCTTTCTTCCTCTCTCTCACTCTCTTCCTTCCTTTCTCATCTCTTTCTTTCTTTCCTTCTCTCTCTTTCTCTATCTCTCCCCCTCTTGCTCTCCCTCTTTTTCTCACTTTCCCTCTCTCGTGCACCGAGCGGCGGGCAGGCGGGCAGGCAGGTGGCGGACAAGCGGCGGGCGGACAAGCGGCGGCTGGACAAGCGGCGGGCGGACAAGCGGCGGCCGGACAAGCGGCGGGCGGACAAGCGGCGGGTGGACAAGCGGCGGGCGGACAAGCGGCGGGCGGACAAGCGGCGGGTGGACAAGCGGCGGGCGGACAAGCGGCGGGCGGACAAGCGGCGGGCGGACAAGCGGCGGGCGGACAAGCGGCGGGCGCGGCAGCAGCGAGGAGCCGAAGATCAGGGTTTCCCCTTTGCGTGGGCGGCAGGGAAACCCGGATCTTCGGCTCCTCGCTGCTGCGGCGCTGCCGAGCAGATCAGCTACTGGGCGGCGGAAGGAACCTTCCCTGGGCCAGGTGCGGAACTAAAAACACCATCTGCGCATGCGCAGCCATGGAAAAAAGGGCACGCATGCGCAGATGGTGTTTTTACTTCCACACCACTATATTGCGAAAAATCGAGTATCGCGAGGGGTCTTGGAACGTAATCCTCGCGATACTCGAGGGATCACTGTATACCCACTAAAACCCTCATTGTGTATTGGACAAAATAAACAAACAAACAAACAAACCAGGCAAAACATTCAAGACAAATGTTTTTGGGATGAAAGGTAATGCTGGCAGTATTAAACCAAGAGGCTGTTGTTTCACCAATTGGCTTTGATAATTACAGGCAATCCTTGATTTAGAGCCATTTGTTTAGCGACTGTTTGAAGTTACAATAGCACTGAAAAAAGTGACTTGTGACTTTTTTCACCCTTGTGACCCCTGTAGCATCCCTGTGGGTTGTAATCAAAATTTGGATGCTTGGCCACTGGCATGTACTTATGATGGCTTTAGTGTCCTGAGGTCATGTGTACAACTTTTGCAACCTGGCAAGCAAAGTCAATGGGGAAGCCATATTCGTTTGATAATTTTGTTGCTAATTTAACAATTGCAGTAATTTAACAACAATGGGAGGAACGGTCATATAATGGGGCAAAACTGTTTGCTTAGCAATAGAAATTGTAGACACACATTGAGGAGTACCTGTATAACTTTTTGTTTTTAACACAGGTCCTGTGAATGGTCCATTCTGAATACATAGTTTTAACATTTTATTTTACAGGATAACCATCTGTGGTGTTAATCTCAGGCTGTCAACTCCAACTCTAATGTTGCACCAGACCTCAAATTCTTTCAGCTGAGCCTATTAACACGAGCCACAACTCCCACTAGTAATTCTTCGCCAGTAAAAGGAACAGGTGGTTATATGAGTGCAGCAGTTAAGCAGGTGAGTTCTTGTGAAGTCTCCCATGCATTTCAGTGGTATTTGAGAGAAATGAGCTTTGAAGAAAATTAATGATCTATGTCTTGCTAATCCAAATATGCCGCTTGAGATACTTACTTCTCCTTGGTTCCACTTTGGCACACAGTAATTTACGTTAATCTTGATAGTTCAGAGCTCTGAGACAATATACCGCTCCGAGTCTTCGGAGAGGGGCGGCATACAAATCTAATTAATAATAATAATAATAATAATAATAGTAATAATAATAGTAATAGTAATAGTAATAGTAATAGTAATAATAATAAAATAATAATAATAATAAAATAATAAAAGTGGTCGAAAATGAGCAAGCAAAACTACTGTGGGACTTCCGACTTCAGACTGACCAAATTCTGAAGCATAACGCACCAGACATCCTGATTGTGGAGAAAAAGAACGTATGGATCATCGACATCGCAATCCCAGGGGACAGCAGAATTGAGGAGAAGCAGTTAGATAAATTAGTGAAATATGAAGATCTAAAAATCGAGCTGCAACGACTCTGGCATAAGCCAATGAAAGTGGTCCCAGTGGTACTTGGCACGCTGGGTGCAGTGCCAAAGGATCTCAGTGGACATTTGAAAACCATCGGAATTGACAAAATCTCCACCTGTCAATTGCAAAAGGCTGCTTTACTGGGATCGGCAAACATAATTCGCCGCTACATCACGCAGTCTTAGGTGCTTGCGAAGCGCCCGACTGGTGATGAAATACGAAATCCAGCATAGTGATCTCGTTTGCTGTGTTGTATTGACATAATAATAATAATAATAATAATAATAATAACAACAACAACAACAACAACAACAACAACAATAATAATAACATATTTTTCGGAGTATAAGATACACCAGAATATAAGACGGCACTTTAGTTTTGGGGGAGGAAAATAGGGAAAAGAATCTGCTTACCAGGTATTCATCTAGCTAGCGTCCTTAGTCTGGTCAGCTTTAGCACATTATTTTATCCCCTGGTTAAGGGTTTTTTAAAAAAATTATTCTGACAGAGTAACAACGAAAGAGCTGGGAACATCATTAGTAGTGATGGGTGAACCCAACGGTGTTCAGGTTCGGCAGGTTCGGACGAACTTTACACAAAATTCGGCCGAACCCAACCCGAACCCGAACCCGAACCCGAACGCAGATTCCCACGAAGAGATTCTGGGGGCGGAGCTTTGACGTCACGTAGCTGTAAATTTTACAGAGCCATTAGGTCAATCTACTCTGTATCCCTAACAAATTCCCTGGGAGGCCAGTTAAATTTTATATGGACCTTTTCCTTCTGGATTTAAAACTATTCATTATATGTGCAGTTGCTAAATTTTGTGTTGCTGCAATGAAAACAAGATATAATTAGCTTGTATTTACCTTGGTTTTAAACATTATTCATGGTTCAATATATCTTAATTAAAAAATAATAAATATATATAGTTTTTATTTTATGCCTATTGCCATTTTAGATTTATCCCCAGGATAAAATCTATATTAACACAGTAATAGAGGAGTGAATGTTATATTTTATAATTTATTCTATTGGTTGTTAGTATATCATTGTACTTATTTGCTTTACTTTTTAATTTTTTTTGCTGATCATTAACTGAGTCCCACTGGATTGAGCAATATATAAATCATCATCATCATCATCATCATCATCATCATCATCATCATTATTATTAGTAACTTATTCTATTGGTTGTTAGTATATTGTTGCACTTATTTGCTTTCATTTTCTTTTAAATTTTGCTGATCATTAGCTGAGTACCATTGGATTGAGCGGTATATAAATCTAAATCTTAATCTTAATCATCATCATCCTCTATTATTGATAGATTGGCCTAAAGATTGGCCTATTCCAATTTTAAGCTATTTTTCTCTCTTCATCTCACATAAATTTTGCCATAGATTCAACCTGATAAACCTTACAGATTATTGCCGTTTTTTTTAACCTTGTCAAGTTTAAGATGTGTGGACTTCAATTCCCAGAATTCCACCCTCAGCAGGAGTTGTGCTTAGTATCAGAATAGCTCCTTCCCATTTCCTCCCATCCACATTCATCTTATTGCCTTCAGGAAAAATAAGAGAATCCACAAATCCTTTTTGCTAACTGACCAGTTAACTGATACAGTAAAGGCAGCATTGCTTGCCAATCTTGTTATTGGGTGTGAATAGGGAGGTCTTCACATAAAAATAAACATTGTTATTTTTACGAAAAAGGATGCTGCAGCGGCGCTACAAGCAAAGGGCAGTCCTTTCATGTAAAAATAAACATGCTTATTTTTATGTGAAAGGACCGCCCTTTGCTTGCAACGCTGCTGCGGTGTTCTTTTTTGTAAAAATAACAATGTTTATTTTTACGTGAAGACCTCCCTTTGAAGGAGCTGGGGAATCCCCCCCCACGAAGAGATTCCAGGGGCGAAGCTTTGACGTCACTGGCAGGTTGCTAAGGATGCCAAGGTGATCACTTCCTGGATTCTATGGAATCCAGGAAGTGATCACCTTGGCATCCTTAGCAACCTGCCAGTGACGTCAAAGCTCCAAATGCCGAACACGACCCCGAACTTTGCTGAAGTTTCAAAAAATTTCGTGTTCGGCATACCGAACACCACAAAATTCAGTACAGACCTGAATTGTGCAAGTTTGGTTCGCCCATCACTAATCATTACCACCTGGAAAGAAACAGTCTGAGCAAGTAGAGCAATGGAAAAAACCTTGCAAAGACTTAGGGCTTGGAAAACATTCTTCTTTGCAGAGAGTAAGAATGAAAGAGCTTGCAAGCGGGTAAGAGCTGGGGACATTGTTAGCACCTGGTTAGGGTTGGAAAGAAACATTTGGAGCAAATAGAGAAGGAAAAAAAATCAAAGACAGAGTTTGGAATACATTCTTGGCAGAGGGTAACAATGAAAGAGCTCGCAAGCCTGTAAGAGCTGGGAACATCCTTAGCACCTGATTAGGGCTAGAAAGAAACTTACTCAGAGCAAGTTAGAGTAATGAAACAAACCCTGCAGAAACTTTGAGTTTGGAAAACATTCTTCACAGAGAGAAACAACGAAAGGGCCTGTAAGGTAAGAGATGGGAAGATCGGTAGCAGCTAGTTAGGGCTGGAAAAAAGAGAGCAACATTCGGAGTATAAAACGCACCCTAATTATCAACCTCTTTTAGGGAGGAAAAAGGTGCATCTTATACACCGAAAAATATGGTAACTATATTTCCTAATAAGACATCATCTTTTGGTGGGACACCAAAAATCTGCAGTCCCACGTTCTTCCCAGGAATAAACAGAGATGGCATTTAGGTCTAGCCATACTCCCCTCCTACCTCTCCAGTCTCCAGCATAGCTTCGACAACATATTTTGTTGGCAGCAGTTAAAAATAGCTTCCTGGCATTGTAGTGGGGTGTAGTGGGGTTTGAATTGTTCATGTCTGCAAGCCCTGTTGTGATTCAAGCTGTCACTTGCAAGGCAATTACAGGAAGCTGTTAATTTAAGAATGGGAGCAGAGCCCTTGCAGCAGGGAAGCTGATAGTCGTCACGGAGAGAGAAGCCTAACAGTTGGCATCTGTATTGATGCTTGTTTATTTTAAATGTTGGTTGGAACTCATCCTGAACTATCAGGGTTGGTGAGGTTGGCACACAGCACGAAGTGAAAATCTGCACAGTTTGTGTTCGGCCGTGCTAGAAACAGATTTTCAGTTACACACTAGAGACCGCCAGCTGTTTGAAAATCCTGTGGCTTTTGTGAAATACCAGGCAGGCAATAAAAGAACATCATGGGTTCATCTAGCAATGGCAGATGGTATGTTACTCCTTTATTGGGTCACAGCTTTATAAGTATCTTCTTCTTCCATTCTCACCAATAACTGTGATGTGGTAAGCTAAAACAGGTCATGCAATGACCCTTTTGGTTGAATAGTTATTGGAATCCACTGCTGCCTTCTATGTTCTAATTTAACCTACAAATAACAGTGTTACCCAAGATAGTTTGAGAGTGAGGATCAGGCAAAATCTAACCTTTCTGATATGCCATTCCTCTATTCTAGCTATAAACTAGGACAGATCAGGATATTTTTTTCCCTAAGCTAACAGACAAGATAATATGATAGGGTTTTATATGCTTCTTTTTTAATATTAGATTTGTTTCACTATAATATTGCTTTTTATTATTGTTGTGAGCCGCCCCGAGTCTTCGGAGAGGGGCAGCATACAAATCTAATAAATTATTATTATTATTATTATTATTATTATTATTATTATTATTATTATTATTTTCATTCTGCTATTCCATAAGCAGAATTTGACTGGAATATGGGCTGAACCTTATTGCTATATTCACCATTTATTTATTGAATTTGTATGCTGTCAACTCTATTCAATTGCATAAAATTAGGGCAACCGTGGTATAACAAAGTTTGCATGCATTAAAAAAATAAGAAGTAAAATAAAATCAATCTTGTCTCCATTCTTCTTTCTTTCCTATATGGAAGTATATCTAGGTGTCCTACATGCTAAGATTAAAACGCGGGGATGAGAATTATTTTCATTATTTCAATTTTAAAATATGAAAACCATTGTCCTGGTGTAGGATTATTTCAGATGAATGAAGAACTATCCATATTGTGATTGCAAAAAAAGTGCCCTGGCATAAGATTTGCTGCTCCCATTGCTGCTCCCTATTCATGCCCAATAACAAGATTGGCAAGCAATGCTGCCTTTACTGTATTGTGGGTCAGTTAACAAAAGGGATTTGTGGAGTCTCTTATTTATCTTGAAGGCAATAAGGTGAATGTGGATGGGAGGAAATGGGAAGGAGCTATTCTGATACTAAGCACAACTCCTGCTGAGGGTGGAATTCTGGGAATTGAAGTCCACACATCTTAAACTTGACAAGGTTGAAAAACACGGCAATAATCTGTGCTGTGGTTGGCTCTGGCCCGGCTCCTGCCCCAGGGAATGTGGATGCAGGGGAAACTTCAACATGTCACAGGCCTGTGTTATTGCCGACAGAGTCAGTTCAGAGTTTAGTTTCCTTGGACGAAGAAGAAGGTGGGAGTGACTTGCAAGAGGGGGGCTTGGCACACAGCCCAGGCAGCCAATCTCCATTATCTTCCATTGATTCGGATAAACACGTCTTGGACCCACGCAACCGCAGAATTATGCGTAGAAGAGACCAAGTAAGGACATATTACCGGAGATAAGAGAGACCACCTGTGTTTGAGTGGGGCTCCAGTAATTAGGGCTGCTGCTATAAATAGCAGCGTGCGGGTTTGGCCGATGTGGAAGAGTATCTCATCGCAGTTCTTCAGGAATCGTGTATTGCTGTTTTCTGGACTTTGTTTGTTGATTTTTCACGCCTTTGAAACCAAAGCAGAGCAACGTGTGTGTGTGTGTGTCTCACTTCGTTGGAAGAAGAAGAACGGGTGTGAAGTTTCTTCACAGCTGCTAGCTAAGTACTTAATGACTGCTTAAGGGAAATTGTACAAACTACCCAGTTGTTTTGGGATGAGTGCTCTTTGCAATACAAGTGCTTTGTTTATTTTGAATTTTGTGATAAAGAACATTGTTTTGAATTTTCAAACGTGTGTGTGTCTCAAATTTGTACCCTTGAATTTTCGGGAGGCTCCTACCAGAGAGCCCGGCAGAAGAAATCTGTAAGGTTTATCAGGTTGAATCTATGGCAAAATTTATGTGAGATGAAGAGAGAAAAATAGCTTAAAATTGGAATAGGCCAATTTTTAGGCCAATCTATCAATAATAGATGATGATGATGATGATGATTAAGATTAAGATTTAGATTTATATACCGCTCAATCCAATGGGACTCAGCTAATGATCAGCAAAATTTAAAAGAAAATGAAAGCAAATAAACAAATAAGTACAACGATACACTAACAACCAATAGAATAAGTTACTACTACTACTACTACTACTACTACTACTACTACTACTGATTTAGATTTAGATTTATATATTGCTCAATCCAGTGGGACTCAGTTAATGATCAGCAAAATTTTTTAAAAAGTAAAGCGAATAAGTACAATGATATACTAACAACGAATGGAATAAATTATAAAATATAACATTCACTCCTCTATTACTATGTTAATATAGATTTTATCCTGGGGATAAATCTAAAATGGCAATAGGCATAAAATAAAAACTATATGTATTCATTATTTTTTAATTAAGATGTATTGAACCATGAATAATGTTTAAAACCAAGGTAAATACAAGCTAATTATATCTTGTTTTGATTGCAGCAACACAAAATTTAGCAACTGCACATATAATGAATAGTTTTAAATCCAGAAGGAAAAGGTCCATATAAAATTTAACTGGCCTCCCAGGGAATTTGTTAGGGATACAGTGTAGATTGACCTAGTGGCTCTGTAAAATTTACAGCTCAATGATATGGTTTCAATTTCCCCATCACCACATGAGCCAAATGCTCAGCTAGGAGGATTTTACTATATCTGCCTTGAAGAAGTGCAGATGGAAGAATGTTAAATCTAGCTTTAGAGAATGCAATTCTCAGCTTAGGGGAAATTAGATTTAGCAATTAACTCGCTGGTCCCAGGTGCCCCTGTTAATCCAAATTCTTTCATGTTGCCTATTAACTCCAATCTGGAACTCCACATCCCTTATTCTTTGAGTAATTAATTGCTTAGCTTGATTGTAACCTGATGATTTTAAGAATGGAGAGAGCCCATATGAAACCAGTTATTCTCTACCACCTATTTCCAGGGCGAGGTGAAAAGTTATCTGTTAGAATTAGAGGGTCAGATCAACTGGAAAAAATAACATTTTGAGCCAGTAAATCATCATCCTCCAGACCCTAATCTTAACAGCATTCCTATCTCTAGTCTTAAAGAGAATCTACAATTGATCATAGGAATTTTGTTTGCTCTATTACTCATGGTTGCTTCTTCAGATGGATTCCAGCTTGTACCCCATAATAAAATTGAATCAATGATTTAGCTTCAAATCAGGGACTAACTGTCCTCCACTACCCTGTTCCCCGAAAATAAGACGTACTCCGAAAGTAAGGCATGTCAGAGGTTTTGCAGAATTTGCTACTATAAGGCACCCCCCGAAAATAAGGCGTAGTCAAGTTTACATACGGTACGGTGGAAAAACATACGGTACCATTCAAAGCTGTTCATAGCGGTACCGTAATAATGTGGCGTCCCCTGCTGGCCTCTTCCACCGCTTTGTACCATCCAGTACAGCAGACACAGTCTGCTGTTGTCTCACCGCCATTACAGTCTCCACTACAGTGTGTAGACTGTAGTTCCTCTGGTGGCTGGAAGCTGCAATAGCGGGAGTATACTGTTGTACCATATAAGTGCCGTCATTTGTGTATATGGGTACCATACTGACAGGTACCGTACCGTAATCAGTGTACTGTACGGTACACTTTCTTTGGGGGTGTCGGCTTTTCTGCCTGTGAATTTGTCTTATTTGAGAAATATAAGGCAGCCCCCGAAAATAAGACGTAGCACAACTTTTGGAGTAAAAATTAATATAAGACAGTGTCTTATTTTCGGGAAAACACGGTAGTATAAAAGAAATACTTAATGACATTCATCAATTTAAGTGATGGCTGTGCCATATAGTTCTTATGCACATTTCTCCACCACCATCTTTCAAGTGAAAAACCATCCAAAGATATTTAAATTTATTATGCTCTTCTACTTCCCAGTTATTATTTGGCTTTGTAGCAAAAACTAATCTTTAAGCTACTTCAGGTATGAACTGGGGATGGAATAAAAATATGTTACAAACATGGTGCAGAAAAAAAAGCTTTTACAATACGGTCAGGAATGGGCAGCAGGCAGGAAGGGGTGGAACGCGGTTTCACCAGCGGAAATGAAGCTGTGGGCCCAGCTCCAGCTGATTATCCCTCCCTCCCATCCTCTTCCTCCTCCTCGGAAAGCGGCAGGGAGACCAGGAGTTGCAGGAGGCCCATTTCCTCCCCCCTCTTTTCTCAATAGCTGATTGGCACCCATTCGCCTAGCTACCCAGCCTGAGGCAGGGCGCGACCTAGGAAGGAGAGCGCGGGAAACGCGAAGCAAATTGTCACCCCAGAGAGAGAGACTGGTGAGGTTGTAAGTCGAGGACTTAGCAGTTCACTTGAATGATTGTTCAAGCCACACCTACAAAATAAGCCACACTCACAGTGTGGCAGTAAAAATTTTGGCTGCTCATTACTGAATACGGTAGTGGTGTGATTATGGCAAATTAGGAAAATTCTCTCAATTTAAACTGTGTGGAGTCAGCACAAGCCACTTAGAATCAGAACTCTGTTCAGTCTCCCTTTTAAAAGTTAACTATATGTTAAAAACATAGGATAAAAACACAAAAAATTATAAAAGAAAAAAAAAGCAGAAAAGATGTTGTGGTTAGCTCTGGCCCAGCTCCTGCCCCAAGGAATGAGCAGGGGATGTGGGGGAGACATCCACATGCCGTAGGCCTGTTTTGCTCCCGATGGAATCTGCCGATGAAGCCTCCTCTGACCAAGGCAGCATGAGTGACAGGGAAGAGGGGAGTTTGGCAGACAGCCCAGGAGGAGATCAATCATCTGTATCATCTTTGGATTCTGAACAAGAATTAATGACACATCCATGCATGTGTAGAGTAATGCATAGGAGACAACAAGTAAAGGATTATTACAAGAGAAAATGAGGCCACCTGTGTTTGGGTGGGGCTCCAGTAATTAGGGCTGCTGCTATAAATAGCAGCGTGTGGGTTTGGCCGTTGTGAAAGAGTATGTGATCGCAGTTCTTCAGGAATCGTGTGTTGCTGTTTTCTGGACTTTGTTTGTTGATTTTTCACGCCTTTGAAACCACAGCAGAGCAATGTGTGTGTGTGTCTCACTTCCTTGGAGGAAGAAGGGGTGTGAAGTTTCTTCACAGCTGCTAGCTAAGTACTTAATGACTGCTTAAGGGAAATTGTACAGACTATCCGGTTGTTTTGGGACGAGTGCTTTTTGCAATACAAAAAGAGTGCTTAGTTTATTTGAAATTTTGTGATAAAGAACATTGTTTTGAATGTTAAAATGTGTGTGTGTGTGTGTGCAATTTGTAACCTTGAATTTTTGGGAGGCTCCTACCAGAGAGCCCGGCAGAACAAAAGATATGTAAGGAATGTATCTTTACAGACATGCATATATAAATACAGGTAGTTCTTGACATACAACCATTCATTTAGTGAACAATCAAAGTTAAATCGATATAGAAAAATGGCACTTACAACCAGTAATCACACTTACCCCATGGGTCACATGTTCAAAATTCAAGTGCTTGGCTACTGGCATGTATTTGCAATGGTTGCAGCATCCAAGGGTCATGTGATCACCATTCACAACCTTCTCAGCCAGCTTCCGATAAGCGAAATCAACTGGAGGAAGCAGGATTTGCTTAATGACTGCATGAATCACTTATGTAACTGCAGTGATTGGCATAACAATGGTGGCAGAAATAGTGTAAAATTGGTCATGACTCACTTAACAATTCCTTTCTTTAAGAATAGAAATTCTGGTCTCAGTTGTGGTCATAAGTCAAGCACTGCCTGTACAGAAATTAATGACAATTATCCATATAGGAGGGGCTCATTAAGAAAGGGGTAAATACTGTTTTGGGGAACATTCATATACCTGAGCACTTGCCTCACACTTCTTGCTCTGATTGTTTCCAGGTGAGATTTTTATTTGGCATGTTTTTATTTATAAAAAGTGAGATTTTATCAGGATTTGAGATATTGTCATCTTTCATTTGCAACTACATTGAAGGATTGTTGTTTTTTTGTCTTGGTACTTCTGCTATTATTTTTCTTATAACACACCCATAAAACAATAATAAAAAAAGCAGAATTAATTAATTAATTTATTTATTTATTAATCAGATTTGTATGCAGCCCCTCCACGTAGACTTGGGGCGGCTAACAGCAATACTAATACAATGTAAACAAATCTAATATTTAAGTTAATTTTTAAAAAAAGAACCCCAATTTAAGAAATCAATCATACATACTGACATACTATGCATAAAGCCTAGGGGGAAGGGAAAGTCTCAATTCCCCCATGCCTGACGACAGAGGTGGGTTTTAAGGAGCTTATGAAAGGCAAGGAGGGTGGGGGCAACTCTGATATCTGGGGGGAGTTGGTTCCAAAGGGTCGGGGCTGCCACATAGAAGGCTCTTCCCCTGGGTTCCGCCAAATGACATTGTTTAGTTGAGGGGACCCAGAGAAGGCCAACTCTGTGAGACCTAACTGGTCACTGGGATTCGTGCGGCAGAAGGCGGTCCCAGAGATATTCTGGTCCGGTGCCATATATATCCATAGTTTATTTTATTGTCCACATTAGGAACCATCTATATTGGAAGCAATCTCTTTAAATTCCCTGGTCCTGTCTGACTAAAAAGCAAAATAAAGCAAAATGAAAATGTAAGTGAAAAAATCACAACAAAAAACGCCCCCACATACACTTGCCTGAGCCACGTAAGCCCAATTTTTAAAGATAAAATTGTCCATAACTGTCTCATTTCAGACCTGCTGTATGGAAATCTTTCTACGGATATCAGAAAATCTTGTCAATGTGCACATATGTATTCTTTTTACATTGTTAAACAGATAGGTATTTGCCGATGACTCTAAAGTGTGCAATAGGGTTGATATTCCTGGAGGTGTCTGTAATATGGTAAATGATTTAGCTTTACTAGATAAATGGTCAAAGCAATGGAAACTGCAGTTTAATGTTTCCAAATGTAAAATAATGCACTTGCGCAAAAGGAATCCTCAATCTGAGTATTGTATTGGCAGTTCTGTGTTAGCAAATACTTCAAAAGAAAAGGATTTAGGGGTAGTGATTTCTGACAGTCTCAAAATGGGTGAACAGTGCAGTCAGGCAATAGGGAAAGCAAGTAGGATGCTTGACTGCATAGCTAGAGGTATAACAAGCAGGAAGAGGGAGATTATGATCCCGCTATATAGAATGCTGGTGAGACCACATTTGGAATACAGTACTGTGTTCAGTTCTGGAGACCTCACCTACAAAAAGATATTGACAAAATTGAACGGGTCCAAAGACGGGCTACAAGAATGGTGGAAGGTCTTAAGCATAAAACGTATCAGGAAAGACTTAATGAACTCAATCTGTATAGTCTGGAGGACAGAAGGAAAAGGGGGGACATGATCGAAACATTTAAATATATTAAAGGGTTAAATAAGGTCCAGGAGGGAAGTGTTTTTAATAGGAAAGTGAACACAAGAACAAGGGGACACAATCTGAAGTTAGTTGGGGGTAAGATCAAAAGCAACATGAGAAAATATTATTTTACTGAAAGAGTAGTAGATCCTTGGAACAAACTTCCAGCAGACGTGGTAGATAAATCCACAGTAACTGAATTTAAACATGCCTGGGATAAACATATATGCATCCTAAGATAAAATACAGAAAATAGTATAAGGGCAGACTAGATGGACCATGAGGTCTTTTTCTGCCGTCAGACTTCTATGTTTCTAGGTATTGGTCTAATTAGATAGATCTTTTTGCACTTACCTGATACTTCTGGGGTCATAGAAGTCTGAAATACTTATAATTAACCTTCTTGAATGAGTAGTGTTTGTTTGTTTGAAGCTCACCATTGTGGTTTTAACTTACAATCTAAAATGTTTTTTTTTTTTTACAATTGCATGGAAAGAAATGAATGAGAACTGCAGTAATTATTTCTCAGAAATCCCAATTTATAACTGCAGCAGTCTATCATGTGTTTTATAATTTTCTTTTTGATAATGATGAGTAGAAACTTAGAATCTATGAGAATAATTGCTTCTATCAAAATTGCTCTAGGGTTCTAAGTGGAACCATTAAAAAAAACACATTAGTGTCATCTACAAAGGTTATTCTGATTACCCATATTCTAAAACTGAATGGCAAGAAATCACAGTACTGCCTTCAGCCTGCCCTAGCCCATTGTAAAGATAGCCTCTACCCATCTTTCTTTCTCCTGGATCAAAAGTAATGTTTTTTAAAAACTCCTGCTAACACATGTAGTGCTACTATATGCACACTCACTATGCTGTGCACTTCATTTCATTATAGGTAATGCCTCTGTTTCAATAGATTAGTATGGGATGTTATGTGCTTCACCTTTTCCTTAATTGCTGGATTGGTAAATAGCCCCTTCTTCCCTTTCGTCCACCTCCACCTCCATGTCCACCTCTCCTCATTTGGCCCATTGAGCATTTGATGCTGAATTTGGTTTGGTGGGAATTTAGAAAATGGCTCAGTCCTTGCTGCCAGATCCACCCAATTTTAAACCATGTGTCGCGGTTTGTGAGTGATTAAAGCCTGTTAGGACCTTAACCCCACGGAGTCGATGGATAAAAGTCATTTGTTTCAAACAAGTTATATTTATTTTAAAAACAGAAATAAAACATGTCTTGAGGGACAACATAATAAAAACGTCTTACATGATGGAGGATTAGAAGAGAAGAAGATGAGGAGTGAAAAAGAAAGAAGTGAGTTGGCAGGATATTACATCATAATAGGAGGATCTAATAAGGCACACATAATTAACTCTTTCATTACTAAATGTCTCTGAGGGGCTGTCAATATACAGCATGACACAATGTACAGTGGTAACTCGTCTTATGAACTTTTCATGATACGAACCTGAGGTTTACGATTTGTTTGCCTTGTTTTAAGAACCATTTTCATTTTACGAACTCGAGCCTGGGTGCGTGGCCTCTTGTACTGCGCGTGTGCTCTCTGACTGCCGCAGGGATTTCCCTGCCTTGTGACTGTTACCGCCGGGAATTCCCATTTGATTACAGCCCCTGCCGGGATCCTGCCCTCGGAGAAAGCGCTCTCGTAGCCGCTTTGCTGGGAACACTTTCGTCGAGTGCTTCCAGAACGCCTATCCCGCCTCTCCTGCAGCCCCTTCACTGACAGCCCTGGACGAAAGTTCTCCCAGCAAAGGGGCTGCAGGAGAGGTGGGGCACGAGTTCCGGAAGCACTCAACAAAAGCGCTCCCAGTGAAGTGGCTGTAGCAGAGGCAGGGCAGGTGTTCCCAAAGCGCTTGGAGAAAGCGCTCTCATAGCCGCTTCATTGGGAGTGCTTTCACCGAGCGCTTTCGTAATGCCCGGCCCACCTGTCCTGCAGCCCCTTTGCTGGGAGCAGTTTTGTCCAGGGCTGTCAGCAAAGGGGCTGCAGGAGAAGTGGGGCGGGTGTTCTGGAAGTGCTTGGCAAAAGCACCCCCAGCGAAGCGGCTGCGAGAGCGCTTTCTCCGAGCGCTTTGGGAATGCCCGCCTCTCCTCTCCTGCAGCCCCTTCACTGACAGCCCTGGACAAAAGTGCTCCCAGCGAAGGGGCAGCGAGAAGGGTGGGGCAGGTGTTCCCGAAGTGCTCGGAGAAAACCCTCTCACAGCTCCTTCGCTAGGAGTGCATTCACCGAGCCAGCCCCTTCACAACTGCCCCTATGCTGCAGCCATGCCCTCCCAAAGGGTGGGGCTGCCACATCCTGGCAGATTCCATCCCTCTTGCCAGGACAAGAGGATAGTGGCGGCGGTGGTGGTTTCCCTTTGAGAAGCAGCAGAAGCCCTGGGAATGTCACATCCTGCACGAATCCCAGCGACTGATTAGGTCCCACAGAGTTGACCTTCTCCGGGTCCCGTCAACTAAACAATGTCATTTGGCGGGACCCAGGGGAAGAGCCTTCTCTGTGGCGGCCCTGACCCTCTGGAACTAGCTCCCCCCAGAGATTAGAACTGCCCCTACCCTCCTGGCCTTTTGTAAACTCGTTAAAACCCACCTCTGCCATCAGGCATGGGGGAATTGAAACATCTCCCCTGGGCCTATACAGTTTATGCATGGTATGTTTGTGAGTATATTTGCTTTTCATAATGGGGTTTTAGTGTTTCTCTTAAATTATTAGATTTGTTATATATTGTTTATTATTGCTGTGAGCCGCCCCGAGTCTACGGAGAGGGGCGGCATACAACCAATCAATCAATCAATCAATCAATCAATCCACCCCCTCCCCCACCCCCGAACAAGGATTCGTATGCTGGCAGTAATGGGCAAAATGGGTGAGTTTGGGGCTTGCATGCATTACTCGCTTTTCCATTGATTCCTATGGGAAACATTGTTTCATCTTATGAACTTTTCACCTTACGAACCTCGTCCCGGAGCCAATTTAGTTCATAAAACGAGGTATTACTGTATATACAATTTAATGTTTACCTCCCTTCTTCAGAGTATGCGGGCTATAATGAGCTTCTGTCCTTTAACATTTTACCACTATGTTACTGCTCCTTGCTTATTATTATTTACCTCTTTCCCTTGAGAGAAGGTAAGTTGGAAATATAATAGAGCCAATAACTATAGAAGGGAATGTATCCGGAGATTCATGCCAATTCCGGATTATGTATTGCTCACTGATCCATAATCTTTGAGCTCTCTTCTTCGAACTAAAAGGACTTCTTAAATTGTCTGTCTTCTTGTCCCTTGAGCACCAGAGAAATGGGTTTTTGGCAGCAAATGGCTAGCAATTAGAACTTTCACTGTCTCCTCAGTTCTATTCTCATCAAGCAATCATGGAATGAATAAATATTAATGGAAGGAACTCAAACAACTAATTTGGAGCAAAGAATTCCCCTCAGAAAAATATGGGTTAGCATGAGATCTTGGAAACACTAAACATGAACATTTCAAGAGCTCAGGTGTGGAACATTTATGAGTTTGGTTACATAGACCAGTGTTTCCCAACCTTGGCCACTTGATGATATTTGGACTTCAACTCCCAGAATTCCCCAGCCAGCAAATGCTGGCTGGGGAATTCTGGGAGTTGAAGTCCAGATACCTTCAAGTGGCCAAGGTTGGGAAACACTGACATAGACCATTGGCTATAGAAGGGATAAGGTGGAATTCATATTTCTTAGTTTTTGTAATCCTTAGAAAATAGGACTTTAAAGTGAGTTATAGATTCGACTGCTTCATAATATTCCCTAATCTCAAAGGAAATTGTCTCCAGACTGAGGATTGTACATGGTCAGAACTGCATTTGACCACCATTTTTCAAGTATTTAGGAAAGATCAAAAGATGAGATGTTAAAATATAACTTTAGTATTTATTTTTCTGAAATACATTTTAAATCCTTTCTTTGGTCTTGCATGTGCATTTTCTTCATTTTTCAGACTTGTTGATCCTTCATGGTGAGATGGAACAGTAGGCTATACAGGCAGCCCTTGATTTACAACAATTCATAATGAAAAAAGAGATTTACAGCTGGTCCTCACACTTATGACTGTTACAGCATCCCCACAGTCATGTGATCACAATTCAGGCACTTAGTAACCAGCATGTAGTTATGATGGTTGTAGCATCCCTGGGTACTTCCTTCTACAAGTGAAGTCAATGGGAGAAGTTGAATTTGTTTTACAACAGCATGAATCACTTAATAACTGCAATGATTTGTTTAACAACTGTGGGAAAAGGGTTGTAAAATCAGTTATGAGTCACTTAACAACTGCTTTGCTGAGCAATAGAAATTCTGATCCCAATTGTGGTCATAAGTTGAGGAATACATGTGTATCAAAGTACAGTGGTACTTCTACCTAAGAACGCCTCTACTTACAAACTTTTCTAGATAAGAACCGGATGTTCAAGATTTTTTTACCTCTTCTCAACAACCATTTTCCACTTACAAATCCGAGCCTCTGGAACTGTAACTGGAAAAGGCAGGGAGAAGCCTCTGTGGGGCCTCTCTAGGAATCTCCTGGGAGGAAACAAGGCTGGAAAAGATGGGGAGAAGCCTCCGTGGAGCCTCTCTAGGAATCTCCTGGGAGGAAACAGGGCCTCCACCCTCCCTGTGATTTCCCCAATCGCACACATTATTTGCTTTTTACATTGATTCCTATGGGAAAAATTGCTTCTTCTTACAAACTTTTCTACTTAAGAACCTGGTCATGGAATGAATTAAGTTTGTAAGTAGAGGTACCACTATAGACCATGAGTTCTAGCGCAACCTTAGCACAAATCCAGCTGCATAACCTTTCAGCCCTAGGAAGAAGCAAGTGCACATCACTTCTAAAATTATTATTATTATTATTTACTATTTATTCTATTTTTAATGCCTCCCTCCTCCTTAGACTCAGGGCAGCTTACAACATGTTAGCAATGGCACTTTTTATCAGAGCCAGAATAAAATGCCATGAAAACTTAAGGGACTAATTCAGACACTCACCAGGAGTCAAGACTGATTTGAAGATACAAGCACACACAAAAGAAGAAAGGTTGTAATGTATGCTGTATGCCTCCCAATGTTAGCTAAAGGTGCTCACGTCAATTAGAAAGATGATCATATTTTCATTGTCTGTCTGCAGGTTGACTGTAGCTGTTGAATACAATAATGGGGAGGGAAACCTGGAGCAAAGGTTTCCCTCTGGTCTGCTTGTCAGGTTGGAAATAACTGTTTAGTTAAATTGATTGGCTGACAATACAGGCAGGAAATTCAAGAGATCTTAGCGGCTGAACTGTCAGACAGCTTCCTTTAAAAGAAGGAGTTGCCGGACAGCTCTGCTGCATTCATCTTCTTTCTTCCTGTACTGATGTACCAAATAAAAGAGTAGGTATCAGGAAACACGAAGAGAGGCCTTTGATCTTCTCTAGCAAGGTTCTTATGGTTTGATGAAGCTATTCAGGGAAACGAGAAGAGACAGGAAAAAAAAGTAAAGGGTCACCAAAAATAAAACATAAACAAAACAACAACAAATGTCAGTCTTCTGTTCTCAGTGCTTATCTGATAGGGCAGACCATAGAAGCAAATATCTACAGCCATTCTAATTTTTTAATTATGTAACCACGTCACCTCATTCAGGGAAGTTGATAGAGGATAACGATAAGCAAAGTTCTTCCTACTAATTCTTTCACTATTTCCCCCCATTTGTCCCCTCTACAAACAATATCCAGGGAACAAGTAGAGCAATTAGACAAAAGTTGAGTTTCTTCTTCTGCCTTTTCCTTCCCTCTTCCCTTCCTTTCCTTCCTTTCTCCTTCCCCTTCTCCTTCTTCTGAGAAATACCACTAATAGCCACCTGGAAATGTCCCAAGATTCTATTGTAGCAAACAGTGCTGACATTAGAGACTTTAATTGCTTCCTGATGGATAATTTCTTTTCTTTAGGAATATGCATGCTGCCTTTCAGAACTGGAATTTTCCCAAGGTGGCTACAAAACATTTTAAAGTCATTATTTTTTTATCATTGTTTTTATTTTTTCAAGTGATATAATTGTGTTTGGAGTAATTGTATTATTGTTTAGTTAGTTGTTAGCTCTTTATTTATTTATTTATTTATTTATTTATTATTTAGATTTGTATGCTGCCCCTCTCCGCGAACTCTTTGTTCCTTGGTGCAAAAGATTTGAGGTTATAGAGGGACCTCATTAAGTGCAGAATGCTCCCTGGTGACCTAGCTGGAGAGTATTTGAATATATCATTAGAGCAAATATGTTTAGCTTAAAGCACCTCTACCCAGAGCTTTGACATTCCCAGAGTAGCAATCCAATCTTTTCCTGTTAAATTTTTCTAGATCTCAAATCCATGATTATAGGATCGAGGATGCTGGACCTTCTTGGAGCTTGGCTGGTTTTCTGTTGAATGGAATTGGTGCCAGGATTTCTGCAGATGCTAAGGTTTTGGAATAGACATTTAGCTGGAAATTGAGGGGTTTTTTTAATTTAAAAAATTAAAAAACATTTTTATTTATTTATTTATTAGATTTGTATGCTGCCTCTCTCCGTAGACTCAGGGCGGCTAAGGTACTAGGGAAGGAGGGACAAAAAAACCCCTATTACTTATTCAATAAATAGTGCATAAACTTGCTATCCCCATTGCAAATCCCCCTCTCCCCGTGGGGGCAGCAGCCCATCACTGATTTAGCTGACAAACAATTGGGGTCCTCATGCTGTTTGTATCATCACTTTCTAATATTCTGTTGAGTTATAAAGAATTAATAATCTTTAAATGATGCTTGCAAATTTCACAGAATAATCTATAAAGTACAAAGCCAAATAGTTGGCTTTGCACTCCAAATTGCAGCCTAAAGAAATCACAATAGATAAATCATGCCTATCCTTGGACCTTTTGTGTTGTTTCAATTCACTGGAAACATTGCTCATTGCTTTGACTTTTTCCAATCTCCGCCCATCAAGACAGGCTTATTTTGAATCCCATAATCTTCAGCTAGTATATACAATATGCACCAATCATTTAGACAAGAGGGATGCATTCAAGGTTTATTTTTATTTATTTATTTATTTTGTCCAATACATAATATACATTGAAGAGAATAGATATGTAATAATATAAATAAAGAAAAGAATAGAAGAAAAGATATAAAAGTATAGGTGAACATATTTGAAAGGAAGAAAAGATAAATGAGATAAGGAGAGACAATTGGACAGGGGATGGAAGGCACACTGGTGCACTTATGCACGCCCCTTACTGACCTCTAAGGAACCTGGAGAGGTCAATCGTGGATAGTCTAAGGGAAAAATGTTGGAGGTTAGGGGTTGACATTACTGAGTCAGGTAATGAGTTCCACGCTTCGACAACTCGGTTGCTGAAGTCATATTTTTTACAGTCAAGTTTGGAGCAGTTAATATTAAGTTTGAATCTGTTGCATGCTCTTGTGTTGTTGTGATTGAAGCTGAAGTAGTCATTGACAGGTAGAACGTTGCAGCATATGAACTTGTGGGCAATACTTAGATCGTGTTTTAGGAGACGTAATTCTAAGCTTTCTAGACCTAGGATTGATAGTCTGCTTTCATAGGGCATTCTGTTTCGAGTGTAGGAGTGAAGGGCTCTTCTGGTGAAGTATCTTTGGACATTTTCAAGGGTGTTGATGTCTGAGATGTGGTATGGGTTCCAGACAGATGAACTGTATTCAAGGATGGGCCTGGTGAAAGTTTTGTAGGCTCTGGTGAGTAGTGTGAGATTCCCAGAGCAGAAGCTGTGTAGGATCAGGTTAACAACTCTAGAAGCCTTTTTGGCGATATTGTTGCAGTGGGCTTTGGTACTTAGATCATTTTATATTAGTATTCCAAGGTCTTTTACTGAGTGAGGTCCAGTTGATCAGGGATTGTCATCTATTGAGATCTAGGAAATCTGTCTTATCTGTAATTGAAATGCTTTTTGGCTTGAATTAAATTGGCCTGATTCTGTTCACCTTTCAAAAAATCTTGATGATCTAGCTTCTTTTCTGGCCATGGGAATCAGAAGAGCAATTGAACCCTTACTATTTGTGTGTTGACTTTGGCAGCTGCTTTGTGTTTTAGCTGGTTGTCAAATGTATGTCTTGTTCCCCCCCCCCCCACTTTTCCATTTCCTCTGCCAGATCCCTATCATCTTTTAACAAAGTTCCTTCTTCATAGACATGTTCTGTAATCTGAAATTTGATGCATTTGAATCTAGTTCTGTAACAAAGATCTTAATGGCTAATAATTGCCTGCTGACAGTTCTATGGAGGCCAAGAATTGGAAAACCCAACTGCAGGTATCTACCCTCCCCATCACATCACACCCACTGTAGGCTTCCCTCCACCGACTCTTATTCATTTCAGTGTCCTCTTACTCTATATCTACTCTTTTCATTCAGCTCTTAATTGCTCTTCCATTCAAAGAGTTGTTTCTTATTTGGAGCAATTATTGTGTGTATCTGAGGCATTATGGCCTCAGAGAATTGAATTTGGAATGTATGGGCTTCCAAGACAGAGGACTGTTTGTCTATTTGACAGAGGGAGATAAATCAGTGGAAATCTCAGGAAGAAACTTTCCAACAAATAACCTGGGCTTGGAAAAAATTAGGAACTCCTCTGCTTTTTTATTATGAGAAAACAAGAAATCAAGTCCAAACAGTCAGAGCCATCTGTAGTTCTTTTGAAGCAGACTAAAATAGTGGTTTGAAATATAGAAAACTATCAGTACAGAGATTTTTTTTTCTTATCCCAAACTGAAAAGCCAATGCTAGCCCAAGAAATAAAGTCAAAATAGAGCCAATGTTATTAGCTAACATTTTCAACATGCATTAGACCAATTACTACCTTACTTTACTTCTCTTGAGTCTACACATTAAGATTGATTTATCCTGCTGCAGGACAAGACTGGCTCTGCAAAAAGCTGATATAACTTTTTGCAATTTTGCAACTCAAAAATATTTGCAACGACCAAACATATTTATAAAATGAAGGAAGTATCGTAATAGACAAACTAGCTGCTTTAAGGTTGCTGCCTTAAAATGTCTTTAATGACCTAAGGTCATTAAAAATATGTCATAGGGAATAGTCTACGGAGAGGGGTGGCATACAAATCTAATAATAAATAAATAAATAAATAAATAAATAAATAAATAAATAGACAGACAGACAGACAGACAGACAGACAGACAGACAGACAGACAGACAGACAGACAGATAAAGTGGGATGCCCATTTTTTCCTGAGTTTGATAGATCTATTCTCTACCATGCTTATTTTAAAGTTATTAAAAGTCTAAAATAAACATGTTAGAGAAGAGAACACATTAAGTGTTTCCCATTTTTAATTGCTGGAAAGTAACATGCTATCACCACTGAGCCACCATAATCTGAGAGAGCTCAAGAGGTAGAAAAAAATGCTTCAGTACTCAGGTGGGCTGCAGGTTATTCACGCTTGAGCTGCCAAACATTATATATTTTAAAGACAATTCACAGGAGGTCTCTGCAAATTAGTTCTGATTCAATTCAAATAAGAGTTCTGACATTCAAAGACGGCATGATTCAATTTTAGTTTGTGATCTGAGATTCAAGGGCACACTTAATCCAATTGAGCCACTTCAAGATTTGATTAGAAAGAAAATTCATCCATAAACTAAAATGAGAAAATTTCATAATGCCCGAAACAATTATCTCTTCTTCTTTTGAATATAATAACAGGCACGGTGCCCTTCTTAGTATATTATTATTCTGGTAAGTTGGTCCCATTTAATTTTTAAAACATCTGCGCTACATCTTTTAGGAGAAGAATAGCAGGGATAAATAAGGAGCAACTTGCCACATGCACATAGTCTGGTAGAGCCATGGCACAAAATGTCCTATTCCCATTTCAAATATAGGCTTTCAAAACCTATATTAAAGGCCAATGGCAATCTTTTTACTTGCTTCCCTGGGCTTCAGGCTTGGCATGACATTAAAGAATGACAAATGATTTTTGGTGAGGAGAGCTTTGCTGCCTCTGATCAGGCACCAGGAAGATTGGCACAGCTGGCTGGCAGTTTTACCTCCTGCTGGAAAAGAACTCCCTGCCTGTCCTTTAAGGGAGACCAGACTTGGATACCAAAGTCGTGGTTATTAAAACTACTTTAAGTAATAGAATCTTGCAACTCCTCAAAAATCATCCTAAAGAGGACTAAGAAAAGTAAAATCTGAGACATTTTTCTTAGATTTCATTTCTACTACCTACGAGACCGCATTCTGCTGCACAAATCCCAGCGACCGGTTAAGTCCCACAGAGTGGGCCTTCTCCAGGTCCCGTCAACAAAACAATGTCATTTGGCGGGGCCCAGGGGAAGAGCCTTCTCTGTGGCGGCCTCGGCCCTCTGGAACCAACTCCCCCCGGAGATTAGAATTGCCCCCACCCTTCTTGCCTTTCGTAAACTCCTTAAAACCCACCTCTGTCGTCAAGCGTGGGGGAACTGAGACATCTCCCCCTGCCTATGTAGTCCTAGTGCATGATATGACTGCATGTATGTTTTTTATATTGGGGTTCCTTGCTTTTAGATTTTTAAATGTATAATTGCTATCTTAGATTTTAATTATTAGATTTGTCAGTATATATTGTTTTTGTCACTGTTGTAAGCCGCCCCGAGTCTGCGGAGAGGGGCGGCATACAAATCTAATTAATAATAATAATAATAATAATAATAATAATAATAATAATAATAATAATAATAATAGTAATAATACTATGGACTCAGATTTCTCCTATCTTACCTTGGCAGTATTTTTTCCTCCTGTTCCTGAAGCTTATTCTATCAATCTATTACATCCACACGATCGGCCTTGTTATGCTGCCAGGCTGCCAGTGTTGTTGGTTTTTTTAAATAAATTTTTTAATTAAATTTTATCACAACAAACAAACAAAAAAACTTAAAGAAAAAGTGCCCAACACCAATAACCCCTCCACCATTTAGGGGGTTCAGTTATTTACAGTAAATTTCAATTTCTTCCTTGGCTCCGGTTTACATTTCTTTACATACAAAGAGTGATTGGAGTTTATTTTTCACATTGTCGTCATATATTCTACGTAAAATATAATCTTTCTCCTTATTCCATCATGCCATCAGCTTCTCCAATTTATTTTCATCACAGTTAATTAATCTTGATTCCGTAATCTCGAAGTGAATGTGGTCCACCATGTACCAGTACCAATTCTGGATTGTCCATTTATTACTGTCCTTCCACCCTAATACCACTACTGCTTGTGCACTTTCCAAAGCTGCTGTTTTGATTTGTCTAAATTCTCGTAATTCCCCATGTTTAACTAGTGTTGCTAATTCTTTCGTGATTATCCAATTAATGTTTAGCATATTGTTAATTTCATTCTGTACTTCCTTCCAAACTTTTTGAACTTCAACACATTCCCAGAGCATATGCATAAAAACTCCTTTTATTTGGCAACCATGCCAATAGTTTCCTTTTCCTTTCCTCTGGAAGTGTGCTAGTTTTACTGGCGTGAAGTACCATTTATGTAAAATTTTCCTTCTCATCTCTCTAATTCTTGTGTTCTTTATCATATATATTTTCTACTACTTCTTCCATCTCGTTTTCATTGATCTGTAATTCGTTTTGCCAGTATCTTGTTAGGCCAGGCTGCCAGTGTTGTGAACACAAAAAATGAAATCCAACTCTGAGAAGGAAGATCATTCTAGTGAAACAAGGACAGTTGGATTGCAAATTAAAAAAGAAGAGGAACAAAGAACAAAAGGCAGGAAGATATTTTATGACTTTGAATTGTGAATTTAAAGATGCCTGGGTTCTGATTTACTGACAAGATCTTAAGAGTTTAGATGGAAAACTGGATATGTTTGATTGTGTAAGGAGAGGCATTTTATTGTTAGGAATCATCTTGCTTTTTAGGAGTCTAGAAGAACCCACTGCCTCTTATTAGCGAGCAGAGGAATTTTCTTACTGTACTCCATATACAATACCTTAACCAATTTCCTTAGTCAGCCCCGTGGGACTAAATCTTCACTAACTGGTGGACAAAATGAATTTGTTCAAAGGTTTATCATTACCACCTGCTCATTTTTGCATCTAACAGAATGTCCACTAGGTACAACTGGGGTAGTGCAATTCCATCCAGAACTGAAAATATTAAAGTCCTAGATCTAACTGATAGGTAGTTACACTGATAGTACTGCGGACACTGTCCACTTCATCAATTCCAACAGGCTTGAATTGTTCCCAGATAGACAGGTAAAACCTTTCCCCAGACATTTCTTTTTTTATATATAAATTTTTAAATTGATTTTTATTGATTTTTCTTTAAACAAACAACACAAACAACATTTAACATTTAAAGGAGCTACAGTTGCTCCGCTAGTCATAGAAGAAAAAAGTCTAACTGTAATCCATACAGAAAAACAATTAATAATATTCTACATCTGTGTTTCCATTTTGATATTATGATTCATTTAGTTAAAATCAATTCTAATATCAATATAGTACTAAAATATAACATTTAATTTTATATTTTCATTTTAATAAAATAATTAAACTAATTCAAGCCAATGAATTAAATGCAAAAAGCTTATACTTAAAATTTATTAAAATACTGCAATACTACATAATTATACACTTTAAAATCTACTTCTTTATATCTAAAGTATTTAAAATCAGTTACTCATTCTAAAAAACCTTGTCCTTTAAATTTCTTAATATAAAACTATCCTTGAAATTTCAATATATCATTTGTTTAGTTTCATAAATCCAAAAGTTTTAAAATTTGTTCATATATTATTAAAACTCTTTTTTAATATTCCACCAATTATACACTTTTCCCCAAGCTTTATAAAACTCTGTTTCCATTTGATTATTTAACCGTCTTGTCATCATGTCTAATTCTGCACATTCCATAATTTTTTTACATACTTCTTCGTCTTTTGGTATTTCCTTGTCTTTCCATTTTTGCACAAACATGATTGTTGCCACTACTAAAATATGAATTATTAAATAATATATTTCTTATTTATATTTAGTATCACAAATACCTAATAGGAAGAATTCCGGGGTCTTTTTAATCTTCTTATTTCTATCAGACATTTCTAATGGACCTGCACCATACATGCTTTCCAATTGGAGATGAATCCAAATGGCTTTGTCCATCATGTAATCCAACAACTTCTCTGCATGATCCTGAAAATGATAATCTAAGTCCTTTTGTCCCAAGAGGGACTGAGTGATCTTGAACAGGGCCATTGGATAACATAATGGAGGCAATAAGATTGGAAAATGGTGTTTCACTGCCCTTATCACTACAAGGTAAGTCATAATAGCAGCTCTAAGTTTTGTTTGGTGAAATTCATCCCTTGTTTTCTTCCAGCGGTGCTTTAAGCATCTCTTAGCCCTTTTCGGAACCTGCAGCTTTTCCAGAAACCATGGTGTGTGCTGGGAGTGATGGGTCAAGAGAACCCCACAGGCGTAATTACATCCAAAGCCTTGGTTGCTCTTTGGTTCCATGATGTAAGTACAGCTTCAATCGGAATGTAAAGCAAAGCTATGGGATACCCCCAAGTCTCTTCCAGAAGCCATTCTGGTCCATCATTCTCCAGAGGTAGGCTATTCAAATGGATCCATCCACCCTGAAAAAGAGGGCAGTAAACGTCTTCGGAGAGGGGCGGCATACAAATCTAATAATAATAAAAAACATTTAAAAAAGAGAATCTCAAGGACACCAGGGCCTGATCTGAGCATGACAGAAGGGGAATAACAAGGCACTACACACCACATTCCCTTTCCATTGTTCTGACAATGTATTTGTCTAGATCCATGATGGTGAATCTGTGGCATACATGCCACTGGTGGTATGTAGAGTCACATTGGAAGACATGTGAGGCATTGCCCTATGTCAGCTACAGCACGCATGTGTGTGCTGGAGAGCTAATTTTCGGCCTTGGGGGAACCCTGGAGTATAAAGTCCAAAGTTTGGAAAACAGACATCTGCTTTTCCCATTGTGTTGTTATTTTTTTGTACTCTGGGGCTTCAGGAAGCTTCCCTGAAGGCTCCAGAGTGCAAAAAACAGCACAACGGACAAACAGTAGTCTGTTTTTCTGAACTTTCGGTTTGCCCATTTGGCTTTTTCACCATCCCAGGCTTCAGTGACTCCTGTGCACCTGCGCGGGAACGGGGGGAGGATTGTGCGCAGGGACAGCATTTATTTATTTTATTTTATTTTATTTATTTTTATTTGTCATACAAATATAGTATTGTATTGTTTAACATAATATAAGGATACAGTAGAGATAGAAAAGATAAAAACACATTAGGACAGGAATGGTAGGCACAAAGGTGCACTTATGCACGGGGATGTACACACGCAGGGGGGGAGGGAATGGGTGTGGGCATGTGCATTTGTGCTAGCACATGCTCATACACCCTTTTGGCACACAAACCAAAAATGGTTTGCCATCACTTGTCTAGATGATCTAGGATAGGCCTATGGCCATCATGGTAGCCATGAACTCTTGGGCTGCTTTTGAAGCCAAATCTAGAGATGGCAGGTTGAAGTCCCCTAAGACTATAACCATGGGGAACTCCAGTGCTAACCCTGACGTTGCCTCCAGTAGCTCAAAGAAGATTGCCACACTGCTGGGAGCTTGGTACCTTAGCAACAATATTCAGACCAGAATATCTTCGGGACCACCTTTTGCCGCACAAATCCCAGTGACAGATTAGGTCCCACAGAGTTGGCCTTCTCCGGGTCCCATCGACTAAACAATGTCGTTTGGCGGATCCCAGGGGAATAGCCTTCTCTGTGGTGGGCATAGCCTTCTCTGTGGACATGATCGAAACATTTAAATATATTAAAGGGTTAAATAAGGTCCAGGAGGGAAGTGTTTTTAATAGGAAAGTGAACACAAGAACAAGGGGACACAATCTGAGGTTAGTTGGGGGAAAGATCAAAAGCAACATGAGAAAATATTATTTTACTGAAAGAGTAGTAGATCCTTGGAACAAACTTCCAGCAGACGTGGTAGATAAATCCACAGTAACTGAATTTAAACATGCCTGGGATAAACATATATCCATCCTAAGATAAAATACAGAAAATAGTATAAGGGCAGACTAGATGGACCATGGGGTCTTTTTCTGCCGTCAGACTTCTATGTTTCTATGTTTCTATGTGGCCCCGACCCTCTGGAACCAGCTCCGCCCTGAGATTAGAACAGCCCCCACCATCCTTGCCTTGCGTAAACTCCTTAAAACCCACCTCTGCCGTCAGGCATGGGGGGGCTGAGATAACTTCCCCAGGCCTATATTGTTTATGTATGGTATGTTGTGTGCATGTTTTTTAAATTATGGGTTTTTAGTTTTAATTATTAGATTTGTATTGTACATTGTTTTTTCTGTTACTGTTGTGAGCCGCCCCGAGTCTACGGAGAGGGACAGCATACAAATTTAATAAATAAAATAAATTTAATAAATAAACTGATCCCATGAACCCAGCTCCTGAAATGGGGGCTCAGAATAAGAAACCTTAAGAGCAAAGCCTGAGAATGCTTTCTTTCTTAGAATGAATATAAGTTCTACTTCTGATCATTCCACAATTGGTTGGGCAAATGTTTAGTATGAGAATTATATGAAGAGAGCTAGCTAAAAGCTACAAGCATCTCAATGATATATAAGTGCCAACAAGGGATGCATTTCTATAGAAACAAGCCCCCTTTCCCAAGAGATCCAAAGCTATTCGATGGGCTCTTCTTTCTCTCTTTCGCTCCCGATAAAAAGCTGCAGCTTATTTAAGGCCGCACAACATAGAAACATAGAAGATTGACGGCAGAAAAAGACCTCATGGTCCATCTAGTCTGTCCTTATACTATTTCCTGTATTTTATTTTACAATGGATATATGTTTATCCCAGGCATGTTTAAATTCAGTTACTGTGGATTTACCAACCACGTCTGCTGGAAGTTTGTTCCAAGGATCTACTACTCTTTCAGTAAAATAATATTTTAACACATTGCTTTTGATCTTTCCCCCAACTAACCTCAGATTGTGTCCCCTGGTTCTTGTGTTCACTTTCCTGTTCAAAAACACTTCCCTCCTGAACCTTATTTAACCCTTTAACATATTTAAATGTTTCAATCATGTTCTATATTGCCCTGTTTTATCTAACGGTTGCTGAAGTTTGACAACCAGATATGGTTTCTCTTCTCCCACAAGAAACTTTCTACTGTTTTCAATTTGACAAATGTAGATCTTTATCACAGAGACTATCCATGGCTTAGGGAGACTTAAAACAGGCAATCCATGTCCCTCTTTACATGGATACAATGTTAATGATGTTGTGCAAACTCATCTTTAGTGATGGGCGAACCCAACGGTGTTCGGGTTCGGCAAGTTCGGACGAACTTCACGCAAAATTCGGCCGAACCCGAACCAAACCCAAACCCGAACGGGGAATCCCACCAAGAGATTTTGGGGGTGGAGCTTTGACGTCATGTATACCGGCAGGTTGCTAAGGACGCCAAGGTGATCACTTCCTGGATTCCATGGAATCCAGGAAGTGATCACCTTGGCGTCCTTAGCAACCTGCCAGTGACGTCAAAGCTCTGAACATCGAACACGATCCTGAACTTTGCCCAAAGTTTCAAAAAATTTCGGGCTCGTGTTCGGCATACCGAACACTGCAAAATTCGGTACGGACCCGAATTGTGCGAGTTCGGTTCGCCCATCACTACTCACCTTATTTCTGTGATGGAGAAACTATGGCACATGCGCCACAGGTGGCATGTGAGATTATTATTATTATTTATTAACTTTGTATGCCGCCCTTCTCCGAGGACTCGGGGCGGCATATTGAGATGTTGCCCTATGTCAACTCCAATGCGCATGCTGATTTTCAACTGTTTTCGATCTCCCCAGGTTTCAGCAAAGTCTCCTGAACCCTGGCGATGGCAAAAAACGGCCCAACAAGCCAAATGGATTTTTGGAAATGGATTCCAGTTGGCCCAATGGGCCATTTTTCACCTTCCCTAGGCTTCAGGAAGCTTTCTTGAATCCCGGGGAGAGCGAAAAACAGCCAAATGGGCCTACCTGAAGTTCAGAGGCTTCAGTGGGACCTCTGCACGTACCTGAGGGGGTCAGCACAGAGGCTTTTGTACATTCATGGGGGGAAGCATCAGGGTTGTGCACTTGTGCAGGGGGAGGGCATTTCACTATGGCTGTGCGCATACAAATTATTTTATTTATTATTTATTTTATTTTATTAATCGGATTTATATGCTGTCCCTCTAGGGCTCGGGGTGGCTTACAACATATAAAAAGACAGTACACATCAAAATCCAATTATTTTTTATTTATTTATTTATTTAGTCCAATACACAAAACATATTGAGGGGAATAGGCATGAAGTATTACATATAAGGAAAAGATAGGAAAATAGAGGAGAAGATATATGAAAAGGGAGGAAAGATATATGACATATGGGATAAGGGGAGACAAATTGGACAGGAGACGAAAGGCACACTGGTGCACTTATGTATGCCCCTTTCTGACCTCTTAGGAACTTGGAGAGGTCAATCGTGGATAGTCTAAGGGAGAAATGTTTGGGGTTAGAGGTTGACACTACTGAGTCAGGTAATGAGTCCCACGCTTCGACAACTCGATTGCTAAAGTCATATTTTTTTACAGTCAAGCTTGGAGCGATTAATATTGAGTTTGAATTTGTTGCGTGCTCTTGTGTTGTTGCGATTGAAGCTGAAGTAGTCATTGACAGGCAGGACGTTGCAGCATATGATTAAAATTAATTAAAGTTAGGAGTTAAATCTAAAAACCAGAAAACCAATTAAAATGCACACATATCCATTCAGTCAACAAACCCACCATACATTCATCAGCCAAGGAGTGGTGTCTAATAACCCCAAGCCTGGTGGCATAGATGAGTCTTTAGGCTCTTATGAAAGGCGAGGAGGGTGGGGGCAGTACGGATCTCCAGGGGGGAGCTGATTCCAGAAGCCCCCCCCCTCCAGAGAGGGCTCTCTCAAATGCATGCTATCATGCGCGCACATCCCCGGCAAAATAGGAATCATCATCACTGCCCTATATATTATAGCTAAATTAAGATTTCTGGTTGTTCTTTCTCTAAGAACCAAGGTACAGTTATGAACTTTGGCTATAGATGCAAGCTTTTTCTAAAAAGCTAATAGTATTGCCATTTTGACCTTCTCTTTGAAATGTGGAAGCAAAATAGTAAATAAATAAAATAAAATCAAAAGCCACATTTTAAGTGAATTGTAATTTAGTAAGAAAAAACAGTTATGAATCAATAAGCTCTAACCAAAGCATTTCCCCCCTTTGAATGTCTCGATTTTTGTTCCAATGTTATGCTTTGATTCTTTAAAACAGAGCTAAGTAAATAAATTGGGCTTTTATCATTTTTAAGTGCCCTTTTTATGTTAGCCACATTTGGAAATATCCTCCTATAATAAAACAATGTGGACCTAAGTCTTAATGATAGAGATCTGCAAAACGAGAAGTGAACTCCAGCTAGTTTTTTATGAAGTGTACCATTACAAACAACTCACTCCATGTGAAGGGAAAAAAATGAAGAACATAATAAATAAAAATATATGAAACACAAAAATTCTGTAATTACAAATATATTTTAATTTTACCATGTTTAAAATATTTGAGAAGAGAAACCAAATGTTTAACATTTGCTAAGCCCGTCCAAATTTTTTTTACCCCAAAGATAGAAATAATGTGTCACTTTCTGATTAACAAATATGTTTTCCTCAAAAACTGCTAGATCACACATATCTATATATAGATACTTTATATGAATAGTCATGGAACTTTACCAGTTTCTAATAATTGTTCTTTTTTCTTTTCCTGGGGCATGATAAATACAGAACATATTAACTTTCAGTATTTGGTAATACAATATGCATGATTTTTTTTTAAAAAAAACCCTCCCCCCTCCCCCCAATAATTCCTGCCTACAAGATTAAAGCCATCTGGAGTGGATATTATCAAAAGGTCTCAGGCTGCTGGGAGCTACTTCTGAATTTTCTTGTAATGCCACGAAGTTCTGTTACCTTGTAGATTTTGTAGGAAATTTGTGGGTATCATTTGATCCCAAAGAGTTTAACATATGCTTGTGGATTTCTGATAGTGGCTCTAGATTTTTGAATCAAACAATTCTACAGCATTTCTAAGACTAATCCATCGTAACAGACTGTACAGTGGAACCCCGACATAAGAGCTGCTCTACTTAAGAGCAACTCGAGATAAGAGCTGGGAGGGGAGAGATATTTTTGTTCTACTTACAAGCCCAAATTCGAGATACAAGCGCCAAGGAGCTGTCTCCTGAAGCCAAACGCTAACTTCCGCGTTCGGCTTCAGGAGACAGCTGTGAAGCGGCGCGCGTGTTTTAAAAGGTTGCAGCCGGCCTGGGGGGCTCGGGGGGGGTGGTGCTTGCAGCTTTCTTTCTTGCTCTTTTTCTTTCTCTCTTTTACCTTCCCTTCTATTTCTTTTTTTCTTTCTCCTTCCCACCTTCTTCCCTCCCTCCCTTCACTCATTCCTCTCTTACTCTCCCCTTTCATAAGTTTCCTTGCTTCCTTCCTCTGTTCCTGTCCCTTCCCCCTTTCTTTCTTTCTTTCTTTCTTTCTTTCTTTCTTTCTTTCTTGCTCTTTTTCTTTCTCTCTTTTACCTTCCCTTCTTCTATTTCTTCTTTTCTTTCTCCTTCCCACCTTCTTCCCTCCCTCCCTCCCTTCACTCATTCCTCTCTTACTCTCCCCTTTCATAAGTTTCCTTGCTTCCTTCCTCTGTTCCTGTCCCTTCCCCCTTTCTTTCTTTCTTTCTTTCTTTCTTTCTTTCTTTCTTTCTTGCTCTTTTTCTTTCTCTCTTTTACCTTCCCTTCCTCTATTTCTTCTTTTCTTTCTCCTTCCCACCTTCTTCCCTCCCTCCCTCCCTCCCTTCACTCATTCCTCTCTTACTCTCCCCTTTCATAAGTTTCCTTGCTTCCTTCCTCTGTTCCTGTCCCTTCCCTCTTTCCTTCCTTCCTTCCCACCCTCCGTCCATTCATTCACCCATTCCTCTCTTGATCGCTTAAAGCCGGTCCCTGGTGCAAAAAGGGTTGGGGACCTCTGTCCTACAGGATTGGGTGGCAGAGAAGTTGAACATATGTAAATTTAAAAGTTTAAGAAAGTTTACAAGTTAAGTGAAAGAAACTTCATTATTCATTTATATGTACATGTACATTTCTTCATTAAAAACATGTCTTTCTGCATAATTTAGACTAACTTTGTGAGTTTTTTGAGGGCTGGAACCAATTAAAATTATTTACATTAATTCCTATGGGGAAAAGTCGTTCGAGATAAGAGCTGCTCGACTTAAGAGCCCAGGTCCGGAACGAATTAAACTCGTATCTCGAGGTACCACTATACTTGTTAAAATACCTGAAATGTATGATACTTTTCTTCAGTTAAAAAGGAAACTAGTTTATACATGTTGGTTTAATACTTGAAGGCTAACATACTGTAATCGTGTGCACTGAAGAATTGTGTTTTCTTTAAAGCATTTATACAATGTTTCTCCAGTAGCTTCAGGCATGACTGAGCCAACATAGATCACACATTTCTAAGAAAACATGCCTGTTTGCTTTTTAGTGGAATCAGTTTAAATATGCCCATATTGACTATTATATCAATAGGAACTGACAATTTGGATAATAATGCCAATAATAATAGTGATTTCTGACAGTCTCAAAATGGGTGAACAGTGCAGTCAGGCGGTAGGGAAAGCAAGTAGGATGCTTGGCTGCATAGCTAGAGGTATAACAAGCAGGAAGAGGGAGATTATGACTACGCTATATAGAATGCTGGTGAGACCACATTTGGAATACAGTGATCCCCCGGTTATTGCGTCCCCGACCATTGCGAATGGGCTACATCGCGATTTTTCAACCCGGAAGTAAAAACACCATCTGCGCATGTGCGCCCTTTTTTCCTATGGCCACACATGCGTAGATGGTGTTCCCCGCCGGGCAGATCAGCTGCTGGGCGGCTTCCCTGGGTCTTTCCCCTCTTGCTGGCGGGAGGGCGAGAAGCCCCCCCCAGCACCCGCTCGCCCTCCGTTCGCCCACCCTTCGCCCGGCCACCCGCCATTTGCTCGCTGCTCGCCCGGCCACCCGGGTTCGTTTGGCTTCGGGACTCAGTTGGGAAGCGGCACGGGTGTTTTAAAAGGTCTCCGCCGGCATGGGGGGCTTCTTAGCACCCCCCCAAACCCGGGTTGGGGGTTCGGGGGGGGTAGGAAGCCCCCCATGCCGGCGGAGACCTTTTAAAACACCCGTGCCGCTTCCCAGCTGAGTCCTCAAGCCAAGCGCAGAAGTTAGCCTTGAATCCCTTTGAATCCCGCTGCTTCTGCTGGATACGGGCGATGGGGGGGCGAGCTGCCACACCCCTGGCTTCCGCACCGCTCGTCCCACCCACCGCCCGTATCCAGCAGAAGCTGCTGGATTCAAAGTGCTGGGGTGGGGGGCTGTCGGGACACCCCCCCCACCCCAGCACTTTGAATCCCGCCGCTTCTGTTGGATACGGGCGATGGGGGGGCGAGCTGCCACAGCCCCTGGCTTCCTCACCGCTCGTCCCACCCACCGCCCGTATCCAGCAGAAGCTGCTGGATTCAAAGTGATTCAGGGAACAGAATGGAGCCTTCCGCGGCGGGGCTGGTAGGAGGGGAGCCGAGGGGATAACCGAGCCCAGCTCCGTGGGATTCGCCTTCCTCCCGCCTGCAGCCGAGTGATCGTGGGCTCCTTCGCAACCTCAGAGAGCTTCCTGGTTTTCGTGAGCTTTCATGCCCAGGAAGCTCTCCGAGGTTGCGAAGGAGCCCAGGATCACTCGGCTGCCGGCGGCAGGAAAACGAATGTCACGGGGCTGGGCTCGTCTCCCCCCCCTTAGCAGCCCCGCCGCGGAACGCTCCATTCTGTTCCCTGCCGGCCCGATTGAGCGGCCGGCGGTCTCCATTCAGGGAACAGAATGGAGCCTTCCGCGGCGGGGCTGGTAGGAGGGGAGCCGAGGGGATAACCGAGCCCAGCTCCGTGGGATTCGCCTTCCTCCCGCCTGCAGCCGAGTGATCGTGGGCTCCTTCGCAACCTCAGAGAGCTTCCTGGTTTTCGTGAGCTTTCATGCCCAGGAAGCTCTCCGAGGTTGCGAAGGAGCCCAGGATCACTCGGCTGCCGGCGGCAGGAAAGCGAATGTCACGGGGCTGGGCGCTAGCTCTCGCCACTTTCGAGCTGAGTCCTGAAGCGAATTCGCTTCAGGACTCATCTCGAAAGCCCGCTAGCGAGGAGCCGAAGATTGGGGGCGGCTCCATTCTGTTCCCTGCCGGCCCGATTGAGCGGCCGGCGGTCTCCATTCAGGGAACAGAATGGAGCCTTCCGCGGCGGGGCTGGTAGGAGGGGAGCCGAGGGGATAACCGAGCCCAGCCCCGTGGGATTCGCCTTCCTCCCGCCTGCAGCCGAGTGATCGTGGGCTCCTTCGCAACCTCAGAGAGCTTCCTGGTTTTCGTGAGCTTTCATGCCCAGGAAGCTCTCCGAGGTTGCGAAGGAGCCCAGGATCACTCGGCTGCCGGCGGCAGGAAAGCGAATGTCACGGGGCTGGGCGCTAGCTCTCGCCACTTTCGAGCTGAGTCCTGAAGCGAATTCGCTTCAGGACTCATCTCGAAAGCCCGCTAGCGAGGAGCCGAAGATTGGGGGCGGCGCGGCTGTTTTAAAATGTCGCCGCCGGCATGGGGGGCTTGCCAGCACCCCCCGGACCCCCAACCCGGGTTTGGGGGGCTGCTAGGAAGCCCCCCATGCCGGCGGCGACGTTTTAAAACAGCCGCGCCGCCCCCAATCTTCGGCTCCTCGCTAGCGCTGCGGAAGTTAAAAACACCATCTGCACATGCGCAGATGGTGTTTTTACTTCCGCAGCGCTACTTCGCGAAAACCCGCTCGTTGCGGGGGGGTCCTGGAACGGAACCCTCGCAACGAGCGGGGGATCACTGTACTGTGTTGAGTTCTGGAGACCTCACCTACAAAAAGATATTGACAAAATTGAACGGGTCCAAAGACGGGCTACAAGAATGGTGGAAGGTCTTAAGCATAAAACGTATCAAGAAAGACTTAATGAACTCAATCTGTATAGTCTGGAGGACAGAAGGAAAAGGGGGGACATGATCGAAACATTTAAATATATTAAAGGGTTAAATAAGGTCCAGGAGGGAAGTGTTTTTAATAGGAAAGTGAACACAAGAACAAGGGGACACAATCTGAAGTTAGTTGGGGGAAAGATCAAAAGCAACATGAGAAAATATTATTTTACTGAAAGAGTAGTAGATCCTTGGAACAAACTTCCAGCAGACGTGGTAGATAAATCCACTGAATTTAAACATGCCTGGGATAAACACATATCCATCCTAAGATAAAATACAGAAAATAGTATAAGGGCAGACTAGATGGACCAGGAGGTCTTTTTCTGCCGTCAGACTTCTATGTTTCTATGTTTCTAATAATGTTTGCCAGATAATAATGTTTCTTAGTTTATAATTGGTTTCAGATACAGTTCAACATCTAGCTATTACTGGTAAAAACATTATTGGCTAACTATTGGAAGGGAAAAAGATGGAAAGACTGCACAGAAGCATAGAATTATCCAAAATGGGATGGATACAATTGGAATCCTACTGCAATATTTTCTTGCAGTTATTTTGTCAATGTGACTTTTAGTTATTGTGAGATTTTTGCAGAGAATTTCAAACAAATAACAGAGAGGTGAGTTGGCAGAACTCATGATCTTCACGATTTGCAACCTCATGTTCACAAAATCACAATTCATGATTTCATGATTTGCAACCTCTCATGTTCACAAAATCACGATTCATGATTTCACGATTTGCAATCTCATGTTCGATACCTGAGTGTTCTATGAGGTAGGTTGAGTTACTGTATTTTACTTCAGCTCCTTGCCAACCTATCAGTTAGAACAATTAATCAGTGGAACAACTTGTCTTCAGAAATTGTGAATGCTCCAGCACTGGAAATTTTAAAGAAGAGATTGGATAACCATGTGTCTGAAATGGTACAGGGCAGTGATGGTGAAAGCGCGTGCTTTCGTGCATGTGCGAGTACCCACACTCGTAATTCAATGTCTGGGGAGGATGAAAACAGCTCCCCCCCCCGGAGGCCCTCTGGAGGCCGGGAAGGGACTGTTTCTGAACTTCTGGTTGGCCCAGTAGGCTCATGTTTTACCCACCCCAGGCTCCAAAGACTTCCCTGGAGCTGGGGGAGGATAAAAATGCCCTCCCCTATCCCCCCAAAGGCTCTCTGGAAGCCAAAATTGCCCTCCCAGAGCCTCTGTGCGAGCCAAAAATCAGCTGGCTGGCACACACATGCATGTTGGAGTTGAGCTAGGCCTTAGGGCAATGGTTTGCATGCCAGCAGATACAGCTCCGTGTGCCACCTGTAGCACCCATGTCTTAGGTTCGCCATCACTGGTATAGGGTTTCCTGCCTAAACAGGAGGTTGGATCAGATGACCTCCTAAGTTCTTCGAGCTATTCTGTTCTGTTCTGTTCCATTCTATTCCTATTATTAGTTTAAAAGTTTGCAAGCATAAGTAAATAAATAGATAACATTTTGGTGGCTTCATATGGGGGCATGAAAGGAGCCCACAAGTGGCCGTCCCCTAGTTGTGGTGATTTCAGACAGTTAATCTGTTCAACTTGGAAGGGCTTCAGTACTTCTAGCATGAATACGACAATGATGATGAGTAAAATATGGTGGGAAATTCAGGACATACATAAGGAAGTACTTATTGATTGATTGAATGAAGTACAGGTTTGCCTAATACGCAATGCTGCATGACAGTGGCTGCTTTAATGTACAACATTTATGTCTGCCAAATAGCTAGTACTTGTGACTGGAGCTGTGCAATGTTGTGGATGTGATTACAGTAAAGGTGTCTCAGGATGCACGGAAACATAAATATAGTGGGCGTTTGTAATTCTTAAACCATTTCTTGGATTCCTGTGACAGCTGCAATGGACATTTGGTGACCCTGGAATAAGATGCAGGTACTTTAAAGAGTTGCAGCCAAATGCTAAGTTGATCCTCCTGAAGTTTTAAAATACCTGTTCTAAATTATTTTAATATAAGCAGTCCAGTATTAGAATAGTATCTTATGAATACCTAAACCCCCAACACTTTACCCTTAGATTATCTACAGTTGACCTATCCAGATTCCTAAGAGGTTAGTAAGGGGCGAGTACAAGTGACCTAGAGTGCCTTCCGTCCTCTGTCCTATTGCTCTCCTATATCTCTTATTCCTTTCTTCTATTCCTATATCTCTTCTTCTATTCTTTCATTGATATGTTCTATTACTATATCTTCTCTTCTATTCTTTCTGAGATATATTTTACTATGAGTATTTCCTCTATAACCTTCCTCATGTATTTTACTATGTGTGTGTCTATATATATATATTTGTTTTCGTATATGTATGTAGATTGTTCTGAGTTCGGGTTTTGCCCCGTGTAATATTTTGAGTGTCTATGCGACGTTTCGTTGAAATCACATTCACCATCATCAGGCTGAAGTTGTAAGCTTCGTGCTGCTGTAAATATAGTTAGTAAACTACATACATACATACATATATGTATCAAATGTTTTTAGCTGAAATTTTAAAATTAAGGGAGACTAGGGTGGTACCATTTCGGCCTTGTTCTGGCCTCATCAGCTAGCCACACCCTTCATTACTGGGATTCGATATATATACTGGGATTCGATATATATACAGTACCCACTAAAACGCTCAGTGTGTATTGGATGAAATAAATAAATAAATAAATAATACTATCCATGCAGGCAGGTGTTTCTACTTAATATCACTACTGGTGCAATGCACGTGTAGCTCCGGGTGATCAGAGTACATGTGTGCACGTCCGAGTGAGGTTTGGCTTCTGCACATGCGCAGGAATGCGCGGCCGCGCAAGATTTTGGCAATTTTTTTGCTTCCGTGCATACGCCGGCTAATGAGGAACAGCCAATAGGAATGAAGGGAGTTTCCTGCTGAAACTACTGAACCCGGTAACAGCAGTAACTCAATGAGGAGGCTGGAATTCACAGCCAATGAACAGGTAGCCCGAACACAACACAACCCATTACTGCATCCATGGGAAAATGTGAAAAAAGAATGGTATTAATAGACTCAGCTTTTGGTTTTAACTTTGTACAGGTCCCTACTTGACAATTATGGGAACACATTTCCAAGCCAGATGCGTATTTGTGCACTTTCAGCAGGTCTTTTATGTTTTGTACATGCTAGGGGGACAGTAGATACAAGTATACATGCACAAACATGTGTGATAATGATTTATTTTGCATTAGAAAGGCTTTTCAGTTTGTTTCTTTGCTGGTGGGTGTTCAGATAAGAAATTCAGCCTTTGGCCATAACTTACTATAATGTGCACGGTTGTAGGTGGAATTACATTAGGTAAGAGTCTCTGCAAGCAGAAAGCCAGCCAGCATGTTGAGTGAAGTGAATAATAAATATAACATGAACAGCAGCACAAACTGCATTGATTTAAAATCATCCTTGGTTGCCAAGTTCATTTGTATTTTTTAATGGATGGTCTTTTCTCCTTGTGGGCCATCACAGCTGTCTGAGCTCTCAGAGTGAGAGGCTTTTTAAATAATTGGCTTCAAGAATGTACTTCTATTCATAGAGAATTGTAGTTGAGCAATCAAGCTGTTGTTTACTCAGCAATATGCACATAGGGCAAATAGTTTCCATGTGGAGTATCACCTGAGATTGCAAGGGAATAGAGATGAGGAAGGATACAGGATAGGTCAGTGTTAAATGGCATTTAGGTGCTGAGTTGATGGCATTGTACATAGCTACTTCCAGGAACCCTTAAAAAAATCACACCAGCATGTGATTCTCTGTTTAATTCATCTGGTCCTGTTGAGACAATGTACCCAAAGAGGCTTCCATTTACGTTATCCTTCCTAAAGCTTTGCTTTACATAGCTTTGATATGGATCTTGTTTTGGAGCATCAACATTTAACATCCAAGTCTGGGATTAAAATATAATGCAGTAAATGATATTCCAAACATGAAAGATTTTTTGTGGATCAGTGTTAACTCGTGGACAAGTGCGTATAGTTTTCAGAAATACTTTGCCACTGTCTTCTTCCTGGAGATGAATGAGAAGGTCATCAAACTTTTTTTATGCCTAAAATGGGATTAGAGTTCCTGGTTTGTAGCCTGGTGTTTTTAAGCACTAACCAAGCCAGCTCCTGTCTGTAAAGCGCTTTCCCAAATTAAGATGAAATGTATAACTTATTCTTTTATTTGTTCAAATCTTTAAGGTGACTTTAAACATACAATCACAGCTAATAATACAAAAGATAGAACACAATCCAAGTTTTATGAAGTATGAAATCAAGATGGTTTAAATTAAAGTGAAGAACTAGTTAGCCAGTTAGCTGGACAGATTACATTCTTGCCATTTTCTGTAGTCTGGGACCACACAAAAGAAGGCTTTCCCCAAACCAGAGAGCCAAACAGGAGTATAATGATTTAACTCAGTGTCTCTCTCTCTCTCTCAGCAACATGTGTGGACCTCCACTCCAAAATTCCTCAGCAAGAAAGCCCAAGACAACAGTTTACAAGACAAAATTCTTACAAGATTTTCACTCCCTTCTGATTCAAAGTACCCATTCCCAATCATGCTGAAATGTCCTGCTATCATGCCAACTTTTTTCAAAAAATTGCCTTCCTTAATAGCCTGGAAGAGGGTAGATAAAAATCAGTGATTTAATATTTTTTAAAAAGTATTTTTATATCAGATTTTTTATTTTTATCAAATTTATTTTAATAAAATGCTTTGGAGTAAAAATCTATCTAAATATAGTTTTCTATTTAAGATAGATTAATAATTTAATTTATTCAGCATGAATTGGAGCTTAGTTATGTAGCATTAAGCTGTATGTTCTGCAATATTGGTACTCTTGGTTAGTCAACAGCAGGCCAGAGGAGGAATTACTGTGGGACAGAGATGACAGTTGCTCTTTAAAAAATTATGATTTAAACCAAGTTGATTTAAATCAAGCCTTTTCACTAGTGATTTAAATCAAATCCAGTCTGAAAAAGTTACTCCCTTTGTCATACACATCTGGGCTGCAAGACCTTGACCACTAGAGGGTAGCAATGAGTTTTCAATATCTCTTTGCTGCCCTCTGAAGATGGTATTTTTCTTTTTTTAGCTGAATTAAAGCATGCCTAATTCCCCCCACCCCCTGTGGCTCTTTCCTACAGGTAATCCTTAACTTATGACTTTCTTTTAACTACTGTTCAAAGTTATTAAACAATTTCAAATGCTTTCCTCCAGAATTTGTGGGTTTTATTTTATTTACTTACTTACTTACTTACTTACTTACTTACTTACTTACTTACTTACTTACTTACTTACTTACTTACTTATATGCCGCCCCTCTCCGCAGAAGAGTTTGGACACCCAATTGTTCGTTTGAGCAAGGGGTTGGACTAGAAGACCTTCCAACATCATGATTCTGTTAAAGTTACAATAGCCACAGAAAAAGTGATTTATGACCTGTAATTGGACTTACAACTGTCATCTGTCACACCAATCCTGCGGTCATGTGATTGTATCCAGGTACTTGGCAACAGGCTTGCATTTATGACTGGCATCCAAACGATCATTGGGGAAACTGGAATTTTGCTTAACATGCATTGTAAAATTGTTATAAAATTGAATCCAACTCTATTTATGACTGAAATGATTTACAATGGGATTTCTGGCCCCAATTGTGGTTGTAAGATGAGGATTAACAGTAAGTGAGAAGGAAGAGGATGAGGAGGAAAGGAAGAGAAGGGCCAGAAATGATCACCAAGAAAACCACAAGGCCTCTAAGTATTTTATTTTCGGTGTGTGATGCGACTGTTGAGGCATGAGTTTTAGACGGCAGTACCCACAGTCCCTTTCTTTGCTTCTCTGTGTTCTTCTGCCTGGTGCTCTACTTACTACATTTCATCATATCCATCAGAGTGGGTGTACAAGGAATTTCGCTTGGTGATTCCTGGGTGGTAGGCTTTTACTGCTGCAGGTCCCAATTTCTTCCTCCTTAAGTGAGGATGGTTTCATCCCCATTAACTTTCTGGAAGATTATCAAGATCTGTGTGGTCACGTATGGGATTTCGAGGGAATTGGTGAAATATTCAAATGGTTAATTACAGTGTAATTAACATAATATCCAGTGTTCTTTGCATAATATCTTTTTTAAAATAAGCATTGGCTTCTACACCTTAAAGCTCTTAATAATAATATTAACACTTCTTTATGCATCTGGACTTTAGCTTGAATACCAGCCAAAGTTACATGTGAGATAGGAAGCCCTACATATAAATATGGGGAATAAATAAATAAAAACTCTGTAAACAGTCCTTGCTGGCTTCAATGTAGATGGGGAAAAGAGTTTAGCCATCATGGTGGAAAATGCTAGACTGGTATACTTTGGGGTTATATTTTATTTTACTGTGAACTGAGTGAAAATCTACACCCATCTCCCACTTACAAACTATCAATGCCACATTTGCCTTATTAGCTATTTCACACGAAATGAAGAAATTATATTTAAAAACATAGGTTTCTGCATAAAGCTTTGGTCACACATTCCTCCTGTTTCTTTACAAATCAGAATAATCTTTCCAAACATATAGCTTAGTTGACAGACATAAATACATCTGGTTGGGTAGCCAGTTGCCATGGAAATAGGTGAAGAGGGTTAAAAAGAGGTCTGGGGATGTTTTAGTTTTCCTATAATATCCTTAATTGTTCATTTATTTAGTCGAATTAGTCCCAGGTGTTTGCTCTCACGCAGATGTCCCCATGCGAATCCCATTTGCAACATTGCTGAACCAGTCTAAGGTACATGGGGAGGAGTTTCTTTTGATCCTTGAAGATGGCAGCTGAGTGAACGATAATACAGGCCTCAAATTGCATGGGAAGAGCGTATATTCCATTAAGCTTGAACTATTTGTAATTGAGTAATTGAGCTAAAAAAGTATGTTGCTAAGCGAGAATTTGTTAAGTGAGTTTTGCCCCATTTTCTCACCAATTTTGTTAAGCGAATCATTGTAGTTCTTAAACTGGTCACATGGCTGTTATGTGATTCTAATTTCCCCATTGACTTTGCTCATCAGAAAATTGTAAATTGTAAATTGCCAAGCATCCGAATATAAATCATGTGACTATGGAGATGCTGCAATGGTTGTAAGGGTGAAAAATGGTCATAACTCGCTTTTTTCAGTGCCATTGTAAATTCAAACAGTCACTATATGAACTGTTGTAAGTTGAGGACTGCCTGTAATAACTAAATCTTGGGTATTTTTGAATCTATTCTCTGCCATGCCAAGTTATTTTAGAAGTATTATTATATATTGTTTTTAACCCCTGTAAATAAAGAAAACAACTTTTGGAAGTTGCATGTGTTCCTGGGCCTGAAATAATGAATGTGGGATGGGTGATAGGAATCTGGTTGTCCATTCATTATGACAAGTACCATATTTTTGGAGTATAAGACGCACCATTTTCTTCCCTAAAAGAGGCTGAAAATTTGGGTACGTCTTACACTCCGAATGTAGCTTTTTCAAAGCTTTTTCCCCAGCCCTAACAAGGTGCTAACGATCTTCCCGGCTTGCAGGATTTTTTCATTCCTACTCCCTCTGAAGTAGTTTTTTTCCAGCCTTAAGTCTTTGGAAACTTGTTCAGGGGCAGGTTCCTCTTACCTTCCTACCAGTGTGCTGCATGCACAATGTGATGTTTCCTGCATGTGCACACTTGCTGTGCTCAGATACGCTCATTCCCTCATGCAATTTTGCTTCCACGCATGTGCAGATGCATGATTTTCCTTCTGCATATGCTCAAAGAGCAAAAAAAGTGCCAAAAATTAGGAAAAAAGATGGCAGAGACAACACTGGAGCCAGGCGCAAATTGCGCAATTGCCGGGCCACTACTTGAATGGCACACTGGGACGCACTGGTGGGAACCCAGCTCTGGGCTTGTTTTCATTGCTATTCCCTCCGAAGAAGGTTTTTTCAGCCCTAACTAGGGGATAAAATAATGTGCTGAAACTAACCAGACTAAGGATGCTAGCCAGAAGAATACCTGGTAGGTAGATTTATTTCTATATTTTCCTCCCCCAAAACTAAGGTGCATCTTATACAGTGGTACCTCGGTACTCGAACGCTTCCTTTCTTGTACATTTCGGATAACGAACAAAATTTTCGGCAAAAATTTGCTTCGGTATCTGAACAAAAATTCAGATACCGAACAGCCAGAGAAAATTTTGTTCATTATCCGAAATGTAATCCCGGCAGCTTCAGGGGGCTGAGGAGCTCTCTAAGAGCTCCAAGCTGCAGGAAGGGTGGGGGCTGCTGCAATCTTGGCAGCTTCTGGGGGCTCCTTTCCTCATTGCTTCCTCTTATTACCTGTAAGCAGCTTCAAAAACTTTCTCCTTCCCTGTGGCTGCAACAGTGGCGGCTTCCCTTCCAGTAGCAACAGCGCCGGGAACGTCACGTGACGAAGGGAAGCCGCCGGAGCCATCTCAGCTGTTGCTGCCGCTCCAGCAGCTTCCCTTCATTACGTAACTTCCCGGCACTCTTGCTACTGGAAGGGAAGCCGCCGCTATTGCAGCCACAGGGAAGGAGAAAGTTTTTGAAGCTGCTTACAGGTAATAAAAGGAAGCAATGAGGAAAAGAGCCCCCCAAAGCTGCCGGGATTGCAGCAGCCCCCACCCTTCCTGCAGCTTGGAGTACCGAATTTATTTATCCCATTGGAAATAAAGAAAATAGATTTAATTGGTTCCCAGCGAGTTAACAGGGGCTGGGAACCAATTAAATCCATTTCCATTATTTCCTATGGGATAAATAAATTCGGTACTTGACCAAATCGGTTCTCGACCACACTTCTGGAACGAATTGTGGTCGAGTACCGAGGTACCACTGTACTTTGAAAAATACAATTGGTGACTATTCCTGGAAGACAAAAAGAGAAAAAAGACAACACAAGAGCACACAACAGATTTAAACTTAATATTAATCGCTCCAAACTTGACTGTAAAAAATATGACTTTAACAATCGAGTTGTCGAAGCGTGGAACTCATTACCGGATTCAATAGTGTCAACCCCCAATCCCCTACACTTCTCCATTAAACTCTCCACGATTGACCTCTTCAGATTCCTCAGAGGCCAGTAAGGGGCGTACATAAGTGCACTGATGTGCCTATCGTCCCCTGTCCAATTCTCTTTCCTTACCCCTTTTATCTTATATAGTCTCTCCTCTATATATATTCTCTTCCTATCCACTTCTCTTCTTTTTTACTTCCTATCCTTATATATATTACCTAATGTCTATTCTCTCTCATATGTATTGTATATTGGACAAAGAATAAATAAATAAAAATAATAAATAAGATGAATGCTGGTTTCTGTATTCCTCCACATGGTGCCAAAATCAGTCAATGCTTACTATTAACTCCAATTTTTTCTATATCTCATTTTATGAACAGTGTGGAAATAGCACAATGGCTCTGATATTTGCTTAGCATATAGAAGGCTGGTGATTTGAAACTCCACAGAAATCTCCATACTTTTTTAAATTACTTTTTTTTCCTGTGCTAGTTAGTTTTTTCTTTCATTTCCCCCCAATCCATGGCGTGAACTGGATTTAATAAATATTTGATAAATTGAATAAATATTGAATACATATTATTTTCAATCACCTGATGCATTTCAAGTGATTGGAAAAATTATTAAACTGGAGTTACCCAGAAAACCCATAAAAATTCAGTTAGCTCAAGAATAGAAAAACAGTAAAATACGTTTCTGCTGGATTTTATACTGGCATTCTCTGAACATGCTAGGCAGAGATTACAGTTACTATGTTAATTCATGAAAAGATTTAAAATCTTAGTTTTTAAAAATTTAAAAATGACATCAATATACAATTCAAAGTATTGGTTATGACCTATAAAGCCCTTCATGGCACCGGACTAGAATATCTCTGGGACCGCCTTCTGCCACACAATTCCCATCGACTGGTTAGGTCCCACAGAGTTGGCCTTCTCCGGATCCCGTCGACTAAACAATGCCGTCTGGTGGGACCCATGGGAAGAGCCTTCTCTGTGGTGGCTCCGACCCTCTGGAACCAGCTCCCCCCTGAGATTAGGATTGCCCCCACCCTGCTTGCCTTTCGTAAACTCCTTAAAACCCACCTCTGCAGTCAGGCATGGGGGAATTGAAACATCTCCCCCTTGCCCATGTTGTTTTGGTGTATGATTGATTGTGTGCTTGTTTTTTATATATATTGGGGTTGCTTTTATGAATTTTTTAACCTAAAACTGTAATTAGATTGGTAAATATTAGATTTGTCACTATGTACTGTTTTGCCATTGTTGTGAGCCGCCCCGAGTCTGCGGAGAGGGGTGGCATATAAATCCAATAAATCTAATCTAATCTAATCTAATCTAATCTAATCTATACACCTGATATTAGAATATCTCATATTAGTATGAGGTTTTATCTCAATACTAAAATAATACAATATGAAAATGGTTATTGTACAGTAATAATCAAGTATATCTAATATAATTCAAATGAAGTTATAAACTAAGATAAAATCATGACAATATTTTCTACCTAATCTAGGAAATTTTACAATTAAACAATAAAAATAGAATATTATTATGTTAGAGAAACCCTAAACTTTGGATAGGGTATGAATCAATTCCTAAGGTTATCATCCCCAAAACAATTTCTTCATTAAATTCTGTATCAAATTGTTGTTTTATATATATATATATGAAATTAATTTTAACATTGAGACATATTACCACAACATACTACCACAACTTAGTTTGAAATTCTTTTACAGAGTGTTTTTTATCTAAGCAATCTGGTCTATTCAAACATGGGACAGAACATACTGGTTCTGCTTTCACCTTTCAGCCCCAATACAGGAGCATTCTCAGGCAGTTACTTTTGCGACAAACTATTTTTGTATTAAATTTATGTTTACTGACAAAGAAATAAAGGGAAACCAGCATGGATCTATTTCAAGTTATTTAGCTGTCATCAGCTAGCCATACTCTTCTGGGATTTGAACCAGGGCTAGCTGACGAAAGCTAAATAGTTTGAAATAGACCTATACTAATCTCCCCTTATTTCTTTGTCAGCAAATATGAATTCAACACATTATTTTACAAAAAAAAATGGTCTTAATTTCTAATGAGTATTTTATCTGTTATCATACAGAAAATCCCATATGTACAGCTATGTAGTTGGACAAATCAATTTCTCAATATTGAGAAAACAATAGAAATTGGCAAGTTAACATAGCTAGAGCTAGAAAATTAAGGGAAGGAGAGAAAATTAAGGGAAGGAGAGAAAAAAGACATAAAAGAATACATCGTACGCTACTGCATTTATTTATTCAATTTTTATGCCGCGTTTCTCCTTAGACTCAGGGCGGCTTACAACATGTTAGCAATAGCACTTTTTAACAGAGCCAGCATATTGCCCCTACAATCCGGGTCCTCATTTTACCCACCTTGGAAGGATGGAAGGCTGAGTCAACCTTGAGCCGGTGATGAGATTTGAACTGCTGACCTACAGATCTACAGTCAGCTTCAGTGGCCTGCAGTACATCACTCTATCTGCTGCGCCACCCTGGCTCAATTTGTGTAGTACTGCCAGCTTTTGTTTTTATACGTATAGATTTGTGCTTTGAACTGGATTGGTTTGGAAGCTTGTACTCATTGTGACTTTGGACCATTATACGTTCTCTTGAATTACGGTTCTTTCCTGTTGTGATTCAGCCTGAGGCTCCTCAGGGACCGGCTGGATTTCTGCCGGATCCATGCCCAGAGGAGGAGGAGAGTGAACAGGAGGGGGAGGACCAGGCAGACGGGGGAGAGGAACTTCAGGAAGAGGAGGAGGGAGAGCAGCCTGAGACCCCCCGGGGGGGGCCCTCTCCCCAGCTAGTAGCCTGGAGTCATTGGATGAAGACACACAGGCTATAATAGACATGAGGCAGCGACGTGCAGCTCAAAGACGGGGCCAATTAGAAAGGTATTTCCATCCCTGAATTGGCAACAGCTGGGTTTGGGTGTGGTTCTCCTCAGCAGGGTTGAAAAGGCAGGCCCGCCCTTACAGTCTTGTGGAGAGTTATCAACTAGGAGTCCTGTGACCTTGCTTCGATTCTCGGCATCTCTGATCATGGCTTGTGGCCTAGAAGTCTGGAAGACTTGGGGGAGGCGTGGGTTTTATGATCTCCAGCGTTGTTTTTGCCAGCACGAATCCTGTTTTATTGCCTGGCCTTCGTGAAACCTCTGTGAAGCTTCATAGTGTTCCTGTCAGTAAGAACAGTTTTTGTTACCTGTGTTTGCTTTGAATTATATAAACTGCCTTTGCTTTTTACCAGTCTGTCTGGCTACTCTTTTTGGTTGGTGTTGGCGTCTGGGGGGACCCAGACAGAACATTTGCCAAGTTGTAAATAAACAGATTTATGAAGGTCATCAGAACCCTCCAGTGCGATACTCCAAAGGCAACTATCTTCTAATGGGGGCTTCAAGCTAGCATGAGCAAAATATCATATTTGTTATGGTTTGCTTTTCTCTGAAGGTTATGAGACTGATAGGCCACAAAAAGAACAGTGATAGTCTTTATGGATGAAATTAAAAATGAAAGCCTCTTTCATTTGCCTGATTATGTCATCATTTTGGCTCATTTCTTTTATTTATTTATCAAGTCTGGAGTACACAGAGGCATCCATGTTCCTCCCCCCCCCCATCAATTCTTGTTGGTTAAAAACTCTTCTCAACTGCACAATGATCTTCAGTGAAGGAGAAAAAAGAGAGAACTCAGTTATTAGATACCCTCTTTGACCATTTTTAAATAGTGCAAGAAACCACACACTAAAGGGCAATATCGTTGAAATGAGCAATACAAAATATTTTGCAGTTTCTCTCCAACTAGGAGATTACTACAAACTGTTATTGTTCAGCATGAGAAAACAAGCCAAACGAGGTAGTTGATTAATAATACTTAAGATGGCACTAAATACACTAACAAAAGACTGTCTGCTGTCAATACTAGATTCTGTGGAACAATAGCTACAACATTTATAGCTCTGTTTTCTGGCATTGTGAGTTTATGGAATGTATTTGCCAGTAAATTGTATTTAGTTGCTATTTGATCTGATCCAGCTAAGATCTACTTTGTTCTCCAGAGAAGATTATATTCCTATCACATCTGAGTACTGCAGGGTCTCTGTCTTTTTTCTTCTCTACTTCCATATATGACAAAGCATGATGAGAGGACATTAGATATTATTAGATTAGATTAGGCATTAGATTGAATTAACAAATCTATCAAGATGGATCTCGATAGACTTGTTCACTGGGCCTAATCCAACAAAATGAAATTTAAGGGTTAGGGTTAGAGAAAAACAAGGTCTTACACTTAGGCAAGAAAAATCAGGTATAGGTACAGGTACAGCTAGGTGAAACCTGACTCTATAATAGTAACTGTGAGAGGGATCTTGGCTCCCACTTGGGAATCTCGGTTCCTGTTTGGAATGTTGATTCCCTCTTGGGAATCTTGAGATCCTAGGGGACAACCATCTAAACATAAGCCAATAATTCAAAGTGTTGGTTATGACCTATAAAGCCCTTCATGGCATCGGACCAGAATATCTCTGGGACCGCCTTCTGTTGCATGAATCCCAGCGACCGGTTAAGACCCACAGAGTTGGCCTTCTCCAGGTTCCGTCGATGAAACATTGTCGTCTGGCGGGACCCAGGGGAAAAGCCTTCTCTGTGGTGGCCCCGACCCTCTGAAACCAACTCCCCCTGGAGATTAAGATTTCCCTCACTTTCCTTGCCTTTCGCAAACTCCTTAAAACCCACCTCTGTCATCAGGCATGGGGAAATTAATTCCCCTGGGCCGTTCTGTTTTATGTATAGTTTATATGAGATGTATGATTGCTTTTTATATTAAGGATTTTTAAATTGTTTTAATCATTGGATTTGTGAGCTGCTCCGAGTCTCTGGAGAGGGATGGCATACAAATCTAAATAATAATAATAATAATAATAATAATAATAATAATAATAATAACAACAACAACAACAACAAGAACAACAACAAGAACAACAACAAGAACAACAACAACAACAACAACAACAGTGTGCGGTGGCAGTCCAAAAGCTAATGCAATGCTAGGTTGCAATAACAGAGGGATAGAATCAAGATCATGTAAACTACTAATATCTTTTCTTTTATGCATACTGAAAGTATATGCACCAAGACAATTACTTATGTGTCCAATTACTTATGTGTCCAATCACACTTGGCCAATAAAAAATTCTATTCTATTCTATTCCATTCCTTTATAAAGCCCTAATAAGACCACACTCAGAATACTGAATCCAGTTTTGTCACCCCAATACAAAAAGAGTTCAGAGAAGAGCAATGATGATGGAATTGGGAATCCCTAGTCTAGTGAAAAGAAGATCCAGGAGTAACATGATAGCAATCTTCCAATACTTGAAAAAAAAAGGGGGCCAACTTGTTTACCAAAGAACTTGAAGGCAAGATAAGAAACAACGGATGGAAACTAATCAAAGACAGAAGCAACCTAGAACTGGGAAGAAAATTCCTAACAGCAAAACTAATTGCCTTTGGAAGTTGCGAGTGTGTCACTACCGGAGGCTTTTAAGAAAAGACTGGTCAACTATATGTCAGAAATAGTATAAGTCTCATGTGTATGCAAGGTGTTGGACTAGATGATCTCCAAGGTTATTTCCAACCCTTTCAGTTACTAATACTGATTAACAATTGATTTTGATATTCTCTGATTAGTCAGCTGAAGGGACCAGGCTTGAACTCATGAGGTTCTTCAGCAGCAGATATAAAGATACTCAAGAGCTAGTGCAGAAGCAAATCGGACGGTTTGAGAATGGGGGATATGGTGATGGGTTAGAAATCTCCAAATCTTCCTTTCCCTCCCTTTATTTGTCCCTGTTCCATTCATTCATTCATTCATTCATTCATTCATTCATTCATTCATTCATTCATCTATCTATCTATCTATCTATCTATCTATCTATCTATCTATCTATCTATCTATCTATCTATATCTATCTATCTATCTATCTATCTATCTATCTATTTATCATTTATTTATCAATTATTTATCAATTATTTATGTATTTATGTATTTATGTATTTATGTATGTATGTATGTATTTATTTATATATTTATGTATTTATGTATTTATGTATTTATGTATGTATGTATGTATGTATGTATGTATGTATGTATGTATGTATTTATTTATTTATTTATTTATTTATTTATTTATTAGATTTGTATGCCGCCCCTCTCCGTAGACTTTTACAAATGTTTGTAGGATGAACTGAAATTTTATCAGCTCTTACTTAAAACGGACAGCAGGACATTTCAATAATATGCAGAAGACTGGATTACAAACTGAATTTTGGAATATGATGAATCTTGACCAGCTTTTGATTTCACAGGGCAATAAGTGGAATATTTGATCAGAAGCTCTTTTGGACTGTTATGAGACTTTCTGAGCAAATCACTAGTTCAGAATTTTGACCCACAGAATGTTCAATTGATGTTGGACCTAACACGAAAAGCTTCTAGGGTTTTATCCATATTCCTTGAAATACTATTTCTAAAAACATCCATAAATAATGACAGCCCAGATACTATTGAAAAAAAAATCAATGAAAGCTAGAATTCTCTGGCAGACAGAAGATATAAAAAAACTACCAAGCAGATTTAGGACTTTGAAATGCTCATAGCCCTTGATTTTCATGGCTTCCATTTACTTGCCAAGCATTGGCCGGACTGCAAACAAAAAGCAGACTTTATTATGATTTGATATCAGAATTAACATCTTCCCTTGCTCCTGCAAAAAATAAAAGAAATTACATATTAAAAAGAAACGGAGGAAATTCATTTTTAGGTTTCTCTTCTAAGCTATCTATCTTACAAGTCTCTCTCACAGAATTCTACTTCTCCATGACCCCTAGAAGAAAGAATAGCTACAAAAATATTTACATTTGCAGTATACAGTATATGCCCAAAGTATAGCTTTTAAATGAAGTTATTACTTGTACATTGTTCCTTGCATGCATAAGTGCACCAGCGTGCCTACCATTCCTTTCCTAATTTTCCCTCTTATCAGTCCCATCTTATGTATATAAACTATGTTATATCTATGGATATTACCAGCATGTACTTGACAAACAAACAAGCAAGCAAACAAAGGAAGAAACAAATACTTTTATCTTGTATGCATTATTTGCCATTCAAAATCAATTAAAGTGCTATTCACCGGTCTTTATACTAAAGAAAATGATACCATTATTTACTGTCAAATTTGTCCCTGACCATTGATCTGTTTTCTGCCCCACACATAGTAAATGATTTGGCAAATGGTCCTACTCTGATTGATGTATTCCTCTGTTTTTCTTTCCATCCCACCTGTGCCAGCAGAAGTCCCAGCTGCTTTGATTTCTGTAGACACATATGAGGACTGGGGGAAAATAAACAAACAATAGCTATTTTATGGTTCTTGCTATTGCTTGGACTAGAAAGAAAAACTCTTGTCAGGGTCACTCATTTTAAAACAAGTTACAACAAAAGGGCCAACATTCTTTGAAGAAACTATGAAAAGAACACAGAAAAATGGCCTAGCAACCCAACATTAAGTGACCATTGAAGATAGATCCTGGAGACTATCAGAGTACACAATGGCTCTTTGGAACAGAGTCATTCGTATAAGGCAGAATAAAGAACAAGAGGCAGGCGTGATTGACTTACCAGTGTACCAGTAGAGTGAGAAAAACTACTTTTTTTAAAAGACTAAGAACTGCGACAATGGAAAGATATGATATACATTGTAAATAGATATGTGAATTGTAAAATATGAATTTTGGATGTGGATTTGTGGAAAAAATGTTATGATGTTTAAATAAATGAATGAATGAATAAATGAATAAATGAATAAATGAATAAATAAATGAATAAATGAATAAATAAATAAATAAACAAACAAACAAACAAACAAACAAACAAACAAACAAATAAATAAATAAATAAATAAATAAAACCTGTACTTTTGATGCAGAGCAAAAAATACTGGAGTGGAAGGGTACATATACCTGAAAAGGTAGATGGCCCATCCTCATCCTGGATCAAGCAAGAAATATAGATCAGCTCTTTCTCTGGTGAACTGCTGAATTTCTCTTCAAAGTCTTTGAAGCTTGAATCTAAATCAGGAGTCTCCAACCTTGGCAACTTTAAGCCCGGAGGACTTCAACTCCTAGAATTCTGGGAGTTGCTCCAGACTTCCAAGTTGCCAAGATTGGAGACCCCTGATCTAAATGACTTCTAGTTCCTTGTGATTTGCTTATGGATAGTATGGATTATTTATTTATATTTATTTATTTATTTTGTCCAAAACACAATAATACACAATGAAGGTTATAGAGGATATAGTAGAGACGAAATACGAGATATAGGAGAGACTATAGGACAGGGGACGGAAGACACTCTAGTGCGCTTATGTACTCCCCTTACTGACTTCTTAGGAATCTGGAGAGGTCAACCGTGGATAGTCTAAGGGTAAAATGTTGGGGGGTCAGGGGATGATACTACAGAGTCTGGTAATGAGTTCCACGCTTCGACAACCCGATTACTAAAGTCATATTTTTTTACAGTCAAGTTTGGAGCGGTTAATATTAAGCTTGAATCTGTTGTGTGCTCTTGTGTTGTTGTAGTTGAAGCTGAAGTAATCTTTGACAGGCATGACATTGCAGCATATGATCTTGTGGGCAATACTTAGATCATGTTTAAGGCGTCGTAGTTCTAAGCTTTCAAGACCCAGGATTGTAAGTCTAGTTTCGTTGGGTATTCTGTTTCAAGTGGAGGAATGAAGGGCTCTTCTTGTGAAGTATCTTTGAACATTTTCAAGGGTGTTAATGTCTGAGATGCGATATGGGTTCCAAACAGATGAGCTGCATTCGAGGATGGGTCTGGCGAAAGTTTTGTAAGCTCTGGTACATAGTGTGAGATTGCCAGAGCAGAAGCTACCTAGGATTTGATTAACAACTCTTGAAGCCTTCTTAGCGATGTTTTTGCAGTGGGCTTTGGCACTTAGATCTTTAGTTATTAGTATTCCGAGGTCCTTGACCGAGTGGGGATTATCTGTGATAATTTGTTTATTAAGTTTGTATTATATTTGAAGTTCTGATTCTTTTTGCCGATGTGTAGGACAGAGCATCTGCTGGTTGAGATTGTCTAGTTATAGTAACAATACCCAAATTTCCTCAGTCATATTATTTCCAATTTCCAACATAGATAGGAATGTTGGTAAAATATTGTTGGAACTGTTTTATGGTTCCAGAATCCAATCTGCAACTTTTATACTGTAGTTTGGATATAGGAAAGATTTTCCTTGAGGCCTGTAGTCCTTCATGTTTCGCAACAAAGAAGGTACCATCAATCAAATACCATCAATTAAAGGGGCACTAGTCCAAAGACTAGTGCCCCTTGGTTATTCCCAATTAAACCAAGGGGCGCTAGTCCAAAGACTAGTGCCCCTTGGTTATTCCCATTCCTTTTTCAGGCTGCTTAAATGATCCCAGACCTTTTATTTTTAGTGTCTGGAAAGATTCTCATAAAGATCCTCAGTTTGTCCATTGTTTCCTTTATGTAAGATGATGAAAATCTAATGTGAGATAAATGTATAGAGGGACTTTTGATTTTATTTCCCTTTTTGTTTTTGTTTTTACTCCTTTGGCACTGGAAAAAAAATCACACACATACAGGATTTTTATTTTGTTTTAAAGATTTTAAGAACTTTTTTTAAAAAATAAAAGGAAATAGAAAGATGGATAGATGGCCACTCATGCAAAAAACTAACATAAATAAACGGAGGTAAAATACTTCAAGGTTCCATGATAAATTGAGCACTGAGAATATTGCAAGGCAAGGAAGGGCAGTCTTCAACATCTGGTTTTCAGACCATGAAGTTTTAAATGCCATTCAGTGCCCACATGAACCAGATTACACTGAGCAATCTTGTTCAAAGCAATTTGTGGAACTTGTATATGCAAATTTGGTGCTATTGTGTAGGCTCCAACTAGCTTTTGATCATATTGGAAAATATATTATAATATATTATATTATATATTATATCTCATTTATCTTTTCTTCCTTTCAAATATGTTCACCTATACTTTTATATCTTTTCTTCTATTCTTTTCTTTATTTATATTACTACAATACTCAATCTGAGTATTGCATTGGCAGTTCTGTGTTCGCAAAAACTTCAGAAGAGAAGGATTTAGGGGTAGTGATTTCTGACAGTCTCAAAATGGGTGAGCAGTGTGGTCAGGCAGTAGGAAAAGCAAGTAGGATGCTTGGCTGCATAGCTAGAGGTATAACAAGCAGGAAGGGGGAGATTGTGATCCCCTTATATAGACCGCTGGTGAGACCACATTTGGAATACTGTGTTCAGTTCTGGAGACCTCACCTACAAAAAGATATTGACAAAATTGAACGGGTCCAAAGACAGGCTACAAGAATGGTGGCAGGTCTTAAGCATAAAACGTATCAGGAAAGACTTAATGAACTCAATCTGTATAGTCTGGAGGACAGAAGGGAAAGGGGAGACATGATCGAAACATTTAAATATGTGAAAGGGTTAAATAAGGTTCAGGAGGGAAGTGTTTTTAATAGGAAAGTGAACACAAGAACAAGGGGACACAATCTGAAGTTAGTTGGGGGAAAGATAAAAAGCAACATGAGAAAATATTATTTCACTGAAAGAGTAGTAGATCCTTGGAACAAACTTCCAGCAGACGTGGTTGGTAAATCCACAGTAACTGAATTTAAACATGCCTGGGATAAACATATATCCATTGTAAGATAAAATACAGGAAATAGTATAAGGGCAGACTAGATGGACCATGAGGTCTTTTTCTGCCGTCAGTCTTCTATGTTTCTATGTTTCTCTTCAATGTGTATTATGTATTGGACTAAATAAATAAATAAAAAATAAATAAATATTTACTGGAACTGTATTTAGTGGAACTGAAGATGTAGATTGTATATTTCAGGTCTGCAAATTTAAATTCCTCAAATGGAAATTTCAGTATGTGAAACTGAAATGGAGGAATTGAAATAAGTCCCCCCCCCTCTCTTTCTAAAATATCATATTAACAATAAACTCAAATGGTAAGTGAGATACAGTAGGGCTGTAATCAGAATGAATGAAGCAATCACCATTCAACCGAAGTAGCATTCAAGGGAAAATGTCAAAAAACTCAAGATGGTAACTGAATGCATGCAATTATTGAAACTTCATCCTATTTGCAATACATAAGTCACCATATGTTAAAAAAAAAGGACAAGACTTCATTTGTGTAGTTGTAGCTACCACTTAGATTTTCCTGACACCTCTGCAATCAAAGAAAGTGAAGAATAGAATAGAAAAAAGAGAATAGAATAGAATAAGCCAGCTATGATTGGACACATAAAGAATTTGTTTTTGGTGCATATGCTCTCAGTGTTCAGAAAATACAAAATACAGAATACCTCCGGAACCGCCTTCTACTACACGAATCCCAGCGGCCGATTAGGTCCCACAGAGTTGGCCTTCTCTGGGTCTCGCCCCGGCCCTCTGGAACCAACTCCCCCCGGAGATTAGAATGGCCCCCACCCTCCTTGTCTTTTGCAAGTTACTCAAGACCCACCTAAGATATTTCCCCCAGGCTTTTTATATTTCATGTTTGGTATGAATGTGCTGTATGGTTTTTAATTGTTGGAGTTTTTATATATATTTTTTATTATTAGATTTGTCCCATTATTACACTGTTTCTTATTACTGTTGTGAGCCGCCCCGAGTCTTCGGAGAGGGGCGGCATACAAATCTAATAAATAATAATAATAACAACTGCTGTTCCCTTTAGATTCTGCTGTCCAATATTTTTTTTAATCATGCTCATAATAGCAATATCGAAACAATTCTTTTTAAGAGCCTGGAAAGTAGCCTTTTTGTGTTGTATTGAAAATCACACTGGCTTTTTAAAAATCAATTTTTCTCATTCTGTACCAATAATCATTAATATAAGTTGCATCTTATTTAGAATTTAGATCGGAGCAAATAGCAACAACAACAACCCATGGGTGAAAGAAAAAGAACTGTTACTTTCAAACGCTAAGGCTGCTTTCATACAATTTATTAGGTCAGTGTTTTTCAACCAGTGTGCCGCAGCAAACTAGTGTGTCGCAAGACATGGTCAGGTGTGCCATGGGGAAATTAAACATGGGTCCCTGAACTACCATTCCTGCTAGGATATCCCTTTTGTGTTCATTGAAACAGGCCCAGGTTTCACACTGAGTATAAATATATTTAGAAACTATATTATTAACTATATGTATTATATGTACTGTGTTAGAGTGTCATTTTGTGTAATTTTGATTGGTGGTGTGCCCCAGGATTTTGTAAATGTAAAAAATGTGCCCCGGCTCAAAAAAGGTTGAAAATCACTGTATTAGGTCATAATGCAACTTAGTTTGTGTGGGCTTGGTATCTTGTAGAAATCCATATTTTTATTTTATTTATTTATTTAATTTTATTTATTCATTTGTTCAATACACAAATACATAGGAAGAAAAATAGACATGTGGTAATATATATAAGGGTAAAAGTGAACTTAGAGGAGAGGATATATGAAAGGAAGAGAATATATATGATAGGTAAAAGAAAGGAAAGACAATTGGACAGGGGACGAAAGGCACACCAGTGCACTTATGTACGCCCCTTACTGGCCTCTTAGGAACCTGGAGAGGTCAATCGTGGAGAGTCTAAGGGAGAAGTCAATCGTGGAGAGTCTAAATGTTGGGGGTTAGGGGTTGACACAATTGAGTCCGGTAATGAGTTCCACGCTTTGATAACTCGATTGTTGAAATCATATTTTTTACAGTCAAGTTTGGAGCGGTTCATATTAAGTTTGAATCTGTTGCGTGCTCTTGTGTTGTTGCGGTTAAAGCTGAAGTAGTCATTGACTGGTAGGACGTTGCAGCATATGATCTTGTGGGCAATACTCAAATCGTGTTTTAGGCGCCGTAGTTCTAGGCTGTGGTTTGGAAGTTGTATGAACTAGGATAGAAGTACCTTATTCATTAAGCAGTGGTAAGATGTGACCTTTGAGTCCTGCACACTGAGCTGACATTTTAGATATGTTCTGTAATTTAATTTATTAAATTTAATGTATTAAATTTATAAGCCACCCTGCTCCTTGCGGACATTTAAACTATTTTTCCATTCTTTTCTGTTAAAAAGGTGCAACTGGAAGAACATTCAAGATTAGCTGAAATGAAAATAAGGAAGTCCTGCTGAATTGGGCCCAAAATTCCATCTTGTAGCTAGTCAGAGGCTTCTAAGAGTAATCTGAGCAGTGCATAAAAACAGGAGCTGTCTATCCCCTATTTTCATTCCTCCAAGTAGCTGGATATTCAGTGGTGTATTATGCCTCTGAAGATGGAGGGTACATTCAGCTGTCATTATTAGTAACCATTGATAGATCTCTTCTTCCTTAATGCGTCTTTGAAACCCTTTTAAAGCCTCCTAGCTCAGTTCCCATCACACCATCTTGTGACATGGGATTTCATACATTAATTATGTGATGTTTCAAGAACTACTTTCTTTTGTCTGCCCTGAATGTAATCTCAGGCAAATTTACTGGGGGATCCATGCTGCAACAGTGCTGGGCCCGGAGAATTCCAATCTCTATTCCTTGCATAAAGTAATTTCATTCAATGCACAGTTTGCTTTTGGGTCTATAAGGTTTGAACATAAGTTCGTTGAAGGGAGTAAGTGGGAAACAAACCAGGGATCAGATCTTCCTGCCTGTCTCCTACTACTCAGTAACAATTTTATATATTTTGTTCGTGCCACAACTGTTTAATCAGCTCATTCTTTTCTTTATGTGCAAGGACATTCCACAGCGGTAGAACCAGTGAAGGGCTGCAAAAATTTTTACTACCACATTGTGGGCATGGCTTATTTTGTGGGTGTGGCTTGCCAGCCATGTGACCAAATGGGAGTGGCTTGACGATCATGTGACCAGGGGGTGGCTTAAAGGTCATGTGACTGGCTTAAAGGTGGCCAAGCTGAGGTTACTCACATCAAGGGTTTGGATTAGGGTTAGGGTGCTTGGCCTCTTCTCGCCTCAAAGAGATACAATTTCCCTATTTATTTACTATTACTGAACATCCAAAATATACTATTTAATTCTATCAATGTATGCCATATGTGTACATACATATTACACACAGGCACACAAAAATATACATTATTTTATTTATTTATTTATTTGTTTGTTTGTTTGTTTGTTAGATTTGTATGCTGCCCCTCTCCGTAGACTCGGGCAGGGGGGCTCACAGCAATAATAAAACAATGTACAACAAATCTAATATTAAAAGTAAAATTAAAAACCCCTTATTTAAAAAGCAAAACATACACACAAACATACCATGCATAAATTATATAGGCCTGGGGGAGATGACTCTACTTTATAAACTGTATAGGTTTTATAATATACACGCACACATGCATGTCTAGCTCTTATAAAATTATATATATCACTAACTGCATTAGGAAAAACATACCCAGAGCCCAAAAGGAAAAAAAGAAAAAAATTCAAAATTTTTGTACCCGTTCTGTGTACCTGAACAAAATTTTCGTAGAAGACCATCACTGTGTAGAGCTATGGCACATGCTGTAAACCTAGTTTTGCTTGTTTGGCACTTCACCATATAACACTTCTTTTCTCTCCATGTTGGTTTCTTATTCTGAAATCTGGGCAGGTGCTTTTCTTTGCAGTTTGTTGGTGATGGAGAAGAGAGCTTAGCCACTTCCCAAAGGACAGTAGGATTGGACCACAGAGGCAAAATTGTTAAATTAAAATACATGGTTTGATTTTATAGCTCTGATTGTGTTTATCTGAATCAACTAGCCTTCTAATACAGAAGAGTCCGTCTGCCAAATGCATCAGTATCATTCCCCAGATAATATTCACCTCTTTCCCAGCCACTTCCTCCTCATTATTATTCATCCATCTATATCTTTCCCATCTCTGACATAGCTAAAAAAAACCCATACATTTTGGCAGATTAAACCTCTTTTCTATGTATCTCTTCCCTATGTCAGCAAGCTTTAATTGTCCACCCCCTTCACAACCATGCATTCAAAACCCCTTAGAGTTGCATTTAATACTTAAGCTAAATATATTGGGAATATGGGTGACTTTTAAGAGGCAAATGAGTAAGGTTTCAGAAAGAAATGGCTTCCCGGGAGAATAGAAGGGGGGGTGGACAAGGCCCTTTATTTAATGCTGTATTCCACAACTCCCATCAGATTCTTCCATCATGTTAGTGCTCAGATGATAGGAATTAAAATCCAGACTCATAGTGAGGTTCATGGGGCTTCCATGCTGTATGATTGGATAGAGTGGCCATGCCCCAGGTCCCATCTATAAAATCTGCAGTATTTTCTGCCCTGTCACCCAAAAGTTATAGTATATTTAGACATCTTGAAAAATATGACTCTTTCCACAAGTCTTGGATTAGAGAAGGTAGCATTATATTTGATTGTTTTATAATGATTCTCTTTCTTACACAATATGGATTTTTTAAATTAAAAAAAATGTATTTTATGATCATATTTATTATATGCCACCCAGAGGTGTTATTGAATTGAGCAATCTTATCAATTGATAAATGAATATATCATCTATAAATGGAGCACAACAGTATACAAAATGTTAAGAAACATTGCCCATATTTTATGTCTTTTCTAAACATAAATTAGAGGGATTACTATATAGAACATATTGAGTCTAACATCTTTCTACAGTTATGTATGGAATACAGTGGTGCCTCTAGATACGAGCTGCTCCACATGCAAATATTCCAAGTTACGAGCCACGATGCAAGCGAAAATTCTGTTCGACGCCCGAGCTCAAATTTGGGATACGAGCCGAGCTTCCGCTAGGTGGCACAAGAATCTCCTTGCTTCCAGTTATCTCGGCGTGAAAAACACAGTCTAAAGGCATTCGTTCGAGATGCAAGTTGATCGACTTACGAGCTCGGGTCTGGAATGAATGAAACTCGTATGTCGAGGTACCACTGTAAAAGAAAAATTCTACGATGATGAGTATCACATTGCTGTGATTTTTATTAATGCAGTGTCCTAGACTTTAAGATACTAGTCAGCCATCATGGATGGTTGTTGCTTTCCATTGTATTGCAATAGAAACATTTTCAGTTGCTAGTAAAAAATCTGGATTAAATATTTATGAGGAACTGACACATAGATCTCTGTAAAGAAAAATTAAGAGTCAAATTTATGGCTACAGTTCCTCCATCTTGAATTAGAATGATGCCACACATGGGTACAATAATGCCAGACGTAAAGCTAAGTACATTTAACTTATACAGTGCTTCTTAAGAACGCCTCTACTTAAGAACTTTTCTAGATAAGAATTGGGTGTTCAAGATTTTTTTGCCTCCACTTAAGAACCATTTTTTACTGAAGAACCGAGCCTGGAAAAAATTCCCAGGAAATTTGAGAGCAAAGGCCTGGCCGGTTTCCTGCAATTCCCCCTTTAATCTCGGGCTTTTCTGGGCTGCCAGAGGAACCTTTTGGTGGAGCTTAAGGAGGCTTTGGCAGCCCAGAGCAAACACGGCATTTTCCTTTCTCTGGGCTTTTGGAGAGGGAATAAACCACTTCACTGTGGTGACTCCCTCGCACTGCCTCCCATATATCTGGTGTGAGGTTGCCTCCTGGAGCAGAAAGGCAAAAGGGGGCACTTTGCCCCGGCTGAAACAACTAGGCTTCAGCCAAACTGAGGAGTCACTACAGTGAACGAAAGGCGCCGACTACAAAGCGAACGAGAGGAGAGAGGAGCCCTTCACCATGGGAAGGAAGAGGCAACAGCTAGCAGCAGCCATCTTTCAGTCAAAGGAGTGGGAGGTTCCCCACTTTTGCCCGCCTGGGTTTTTCTCTCTGGTGCAGTGTATGGGAGGCTGCCTCGTACCGGGTGTATGGGAGGCGTGTGCTCCTCCTCACCACCTCAAAGTCCCTCAAAGTTTTCAATTTTTTTGATTCCCTTCACCTCACCTTCTTCCTTCGGCAGCAACTGTCCTCCTCCTCTTCCTCCTCCTCCTCCTCTTCCTCCCAGCCAAATTCCAAGCTTTTGTTTCTTTCCTAATGGGTTTGCACACATTATTTGCTTTTACATTGATTCTTAAATTGCTTCTACTGAAGAACTTTTCTACTTAAGAACCTGGTCATGGAACGAATTAAGTTTTAATACATTTTTTTTAAAAAATATTTTCTTTATTAAGTTTTCACATATAATTCAAGTCACACATTATTCTGTTTTACAGATTATAAACCATCTCTATTAACATTCTTATAGTAGATTTTTACCTGTTACATTCCATTATATACATTATATTTCATACTTTTATATTGTAATATTTATTACGTTCACTAACTGGTAAATAAAACTTTTTACAAGGTAGCTGTAGATTGTTTCAATTGTACTATTGCTTCATATTATATTATTTCTATATTCTCTTTTGAACCCATTCATGCCATTTTTGCCATATTTGTTTTGATTCCATGATTTTGTTTCCCTTGATTGAGTTAGTGAGTTCGTCCATCTCCACGCATGTATATATCTTATCTATAATTAAGTTTTAATACATTTTCAAACAGCTGAATTTTGCACACATTAAAAAATAAAATGAGAATGATTCACCTATTGCTAATACCAGTTATGTTTGCGTCTCGTTTAATTTAACTAAGAACTCACTTAATGAGATCAATAAACATTGATTTTAGTGGAAATTAAATACCAATAATACTGGTCATTTTCTCAGCTAGCAACTATAACATTTCATTACTCTTGCGCCAGATTAACAGTAGTGATGAAGAAAGTCTTTGTTATTACTTCCGCAGTGTGTGGGTGTAATGCTATAAAGATATATAAGTCTCTGGTGGAGATAAGATCTAAATCTGGAACCTGAATGTCACTGATATATTGAATTAAAACTTATTCACTATGAAATTATTATTAAATATTAATGCTAATTCACAGTTTGTTTGTTCAATTCCTAATATAGGACACTCACTATTTCTTGAATATTATTCTTCATCTCTTTCTAGCAAATGCATTCTCTGGTACTGCTTAGATTTCTTATTTTCTGTTTATGAGCTGCCTTAAACCTGTTTAAATAGTTGGAGTCCTGTACTTCATGGCAATCTAGCACCATCCCAACTCTACTTGGCGATAGTACCTGGCAAAATATATCCTCTTAAGGAGGTAATCAATGTTTTTTCATCCTAGGCTGTCAGGCTGCTAGGCTTTCAATTAACCCATAGCACTCTTTAAAAACATATTTTTGTTGACCTGATGATGGTGTTAAAAAGCTCAGGATCTAGTAAGGTCTTCTAGTTATCATGTTTTCTCCATCAATTATGGCAGCACCCACATTTTTAAATTTAAGAAATCAATGTGCAATATAGGCACAGTGGAACAAAATGTCAACAAATGTAATTGTTTTGCTTTTATACATCTGAATGTTCAGTTCTTCCTTCCTACATTTTTAATTTTATTTTTATTTCATTCAAAAAAGCTAAAATACAAATATCCATTTTAAAAAATGTATAAAAAACACGAAGCAAAAAGTGCATTTAAACCCCAAACACATCAGAGGTAGATTTCGGCAGTTTTTGACCATTTTGAATAACTGGTAGCAGAAATTTTGAGTAGTTCGGAGAACTGGAAAACATCATCTCTGACTAGTCCCACCCTCATCTATTCTCTGCCTCTCGGGTCCCAGCTGATTGGGAGGAAATGGGGATTTTGCAGTATCCTTGCCCTGCCACGCCCACCAAGCCACACCCACCAAGCCACACCACACCCACCAAGCTCCGCCCAAAGAATTGGCAGTAAAAAAACTTGAATCCCACCACTGGAACACATGTAGATATTATCTTCTCTAGTTGAATACTCATTAATACATTAGTACAATACTAGTTTCTCATCCATTACAAAACAAGCTCCCCAAATTTTATACTACTAAATGTGTTTGCAAATTATTAAACTGTTATCTATATACTGTACTAAACAACAATATTAAAGATAAGATTAAAATTTCAAAAACTTCTGTTAACAAACTGTTAATGTAATTAGCTGATGGAAAATGTAGTATACTTTAGGATATTTTCTTAACTGAATGTGCAGAGAGCTAGCCTAGGCAGTATTTCTATCTCCTCAAGTGATGGCAACGGGGGACTCTGGCATACAGCCGTGGGTAGTGGCCTGGCCTCTTCATCACTGAATTTCAAATTCATTATTCTGAATTTCTCTAAATTGTTTGATGGCAATGTGTCCTTCAGCTTCCTGCTCAAAAGAATTAGTTTATTTAGATTTGGATACACTGTCCGGATTTTGAATTTGCAAGTCCTAGTGAAATCTGGATGGTTAGCCAAATAAAATACTGTTCTTATTGTAAACATATTTGTGTCCTTCCTTCCTTCCTTCCTTCCTTCCTTCCTTCCTTCCTTCCTTCCTTCCTTCCTTCCTTCCTTCCATCCATCCATCCATCCATCCATTCCTCCATCCCTCTATAAATAATTTTTTCTATTTAACACTGTGGTTTGTTTGTTTGTTTATTTGTTTATTTGTTTACTTACTTACTTACTTACTTACTTACTTACTTACTTACTTATTTGATTTGATTTGATTTGATTTGTAAACATGGCAAACATGGCATTTTCCTTTCTCTGGGCTTTTGGAGAGGGAATAAACCACTTCACTGTGGTGACTCCCTCGCACTGCTTCCCATATATCTGGTGTGAGGTTGCCTCCTGGAGCAGAAAGGCAAAAGGGGGCACTTTGCCCCGGCTGAAACAACTAGGCTTCAGCCAAACTGAGGAGTCACTACAGTGAAGGAAAGGCGCCGACTACAAAGCGAACGAGAGGAGAGAGGAGCCCTTCAGCATGGGAAGGAAGAGGCAACAGCTAGCAGCAGCCATCTTTCAGTCAAAGGAGTGGGAGGTTCCCCACTTTTGCCCGCCTGGGTTTTTCTCTCTGGTGCAGTGTATGGGAGGCTGCCTCGTACCGGGTGTATGGGAGGCGTGTGCTCCTCCTCACCACCTCAAAGTCCCTCAAAGTTTTCAATTTTTTTGATTCCCTTCACCTCACCTTCTTCCTTCGGCAGCAACTGTCCTCCTCCTCTTCCTCCTCCTCCTCCTCTTCCTCCCAGCCAAATTCCAAGCTTTTGTTTCTTTCCTAATGGGTTTGCACACATTATTTGCTTTTACATTGATTCTTAAATTGCTTCTACTGAAGAACTTTTCTACTTAAGAACCTGGTCATGGAACGAATTAAGTTTTAATACATTTTTTTTAAAAAAATTTCTTTATTAAGTTTTCACATATAATTCAAATCACACATTATTCTGTTTTACAGATTATAAACCATCTCTATTAACATTCTTATAGTAGATTTTTACCTGTTACATTCCATTATATACATTATATTTCATACTTTTATATTGTAATATTTATTACGTTCACTAACTGGTAAATAAAACTTTTTACAAGGTAGCTGTAGATTGTTTCAATTGTACTATTGCTTCATATTATATTATTACTATATTCTCTTTTGAACCCATTCATGCCATTTTTGCCATATTTGTTTTGATTCCATGATTTTGTTTCCCTTGATTGAGTTAGTGAGTTCGTCCATCTCCACGCATGTATATATCTTATCTATAATTAAGTTTTAATACATTTTCAAACAGCTGAATTTTGCACACATTAAAAAATAAAATGAGAATGATTCACCTATTGCTAATACCAGTTATGTTTGCGTCTTGTTTAATTTAACTAAGAACTCACTTAATGAGATCAATAAACATTGATTTTAGTGGAAATTAAATACCAATAATACTGGTCATTTTCTCAGCTAGCAACTATAACATTTCATTACTCTTGCGCCAGATTAACAGTAGTGATGAAGAAAGTCTTTGTTATTACTTCCGCAGTGTGTGTGTGTAATGCTATAAAGATATATAAGTCTCTGGTGGAGATAAGATCTAAATCTGGAACCTGAATGTCACTGATATATTGAATTAAAACTTATTCACTATGAAATTATTATTAAATATTAATGCTAATTCACAGTTTGTTTGTTCAATTCCTAATATAGGACACTCACTATTTCTTGAATATTATTCTTCATCTCTTTCTAGCAAATGCATTCTCTGGTACTGCTTAGATTTCTTATTTTCTGTTTATGAGCTGCCTTAAACCTGTTTAAATAGTTGGAGTCCTGTACTTCATGGCAATCTAGCAACATCCCAACTCTACTTGGCGATAGTACCTGGCAAAATATATCCTCTTAAGGAGGTAATCAATGTTTTTTCATCCTAGGCTGTCAGGCTGCTAGGCTTTCAATTAACCCATAGCACTCTTTAAAAACATATTTTTGTTGACCTGATGATGGTGTTAAAAAGCTCAGGATCTAGTAAGGTCTTCTAGTTATCATGTTTTCTCCATCAATTATGGCAGCACCCACATTTTTAAATTTAAGAAATCAATGTGCAATATAGGCACAGTGGAACAACATGTCAACAAATGTAATTGTTTTGCTTTTATACATCTGAATGTTCAGTTCTTCCTTCCTACATTTTTAATTTTATTTTTTGTTTCATTCAAAAAAGCTAAAATACAAATATCCATTTTAAAAAATGTATAAAAAACACGAAGCAAAAAGTGCATTTAAACCCCAAACACATCAGAGGTAGATTTCGGCAGTTTTTGACCATTTTGAATAACTGGTAGCAGAAATTTTGAGTAGTTCGGAGAACTGGAAAACATCATCTCTGACTAGTCCCACCCTCATCTATTCTCTGCCTCTCGGGTCCCAGCTGATTGGGAGGAAATGGGGATTTTGCAGTATCTTTGCCCTGCCACGCCCACCAAGCCACACCCACCAAGCCACACCACACCCACCAAGCTCCGCCCAAAGAATTGGCAGTAAAAAAACTTGAATCCCACCACTGGAACACATGTAGATATTATCTTCTCTAGTTGAATACTCATTAATACATTAGTACAATACTAGTTTCTCATCCATTACAAAACAAGCTCCCCAAATTTTATACTACTAAATGTGTTTGCAAATTATTAAACTGTTATCTATATACTGTACTAAACAACAATATTAAAGATAAGATTAAAATTTCAAAAACTTCTGTTAACAAACTGTTAATGTAATTAGCTGATGGAAAATTTAGTATACTTTAGGATATTTTCTTAACTGAATGTGCAGAGAGCTAGCCTAGGCAGTATTTCTATCTCCTCAGGTGATGGCAACGGGGGACTCTGGCATGCAGCCGTGGGTAGTGGCCTGGCCTCTTCATCACTGAATTTCAAATTCATTATTCTGAATTTCTCTAAATTGTTTGATGGCAATGTGTCCTTCAGCTTCCTGCTCAAAAGAATTAGTTTATTTAGATTTGGATACACTGTCCGGATTTTGAATTTGCAAGTCCTAGTGAAATTTGGATGGTTAGCCAAATAAAATACTGTTCTTATTGTAAACATATTTGTGTCCTTCCTTCCTTCCTTCCTTCCTTCCTTCCTTCCTTCCTTCCTTCCTTCCTTCCTTCCATCCATCCATCCATCCATTCCTCCATCCCTCTATAAATAATTTTTTTCTATTTAACACTGTGGTTTGTTTGTTTGTTTATTTGTTTACTTACTTACTTACTTACTCACTCACTCACTCACTCACTCACTCACTCACTTACTTACTTATTTATTTTATTTTATTTTATTTGATTTGTATGCCGCCCCTCTCCGTAGGCTCGGGGGAAAAAGGGTAGTTCAGTTCCACCAAGCCTGACGACAGAGGTGGGTTTTAAGGAGCTTATGAAAGGCAAGGAGGGTGGGGGCAATTCTGATCTCCGGGGGGAGCTGGTTCCAGAGGGTCAGGGCCACCACAGAGAAGGCTCTTCCCCTGGGTCCCACCAGACAACATTGTTTAGTTGACAGGACCCGGAGAAGACCAACACTGTGGGACCTAACCGGTCGCTGGGATTTGTGCGGCAGAAGGCGGACCCGGATGTATTCTGGTACGATGCCATGAAGGGCTTTATAGGTCATAACCAACACTTTGAATTGTGACCGGAAACTGATTGGCAACCAATGCAGACTGCAGAGTGTTGGTGTAACATGGGCATACCTGGGGAAGCCCATGATTGCTCTCGCAGCTCCATTCTGCATGATCTGAAGTTTCCGAACACTTTTCAAAGGTAGCCCCATGTAGAGAGCGTTACAGTAGTCGAGCCTTATTAAACCTTTCATTTTCTTGTTTGTTTTATTAAACCTTTCATTTTATTGTTTGTCCCTGAAGTTTTTCCCTTTTCAGTATGCCTATTTAAATATTTTAAATAAATATATCTCAGAATATGGCAGTAGCCAGCCGCATTCTCAGCAGCACTTGTTATGATATCACTTTTCTAATTACAGTTAGTTCTTTCAGCATTTTGGGCAGGTTCCGACTTCTACATCTTCTTCAGCATTTGGCAGAGAACTAAATTAAACATTCCAAGATCTCCCTGATGATGCAGATGGCATCTGCTTAGAAAGTGCTGATGGTAGCTGTCCATCCAGTTATCTGTCTTCTTTTTTAGTCTATCAACGGCTTTCAATATGATAACTCATATTAGTCTACAGATGAGTGAATAAAGACTACAGGCAGAAATTGGAAAAGGACTCATATGTTGTCCCTACTAATATCAAAGTGATATTTGGCTTTGTTCTTAATACTTCGAAACAAGTTAAATTAGTCTATTTAAATGAAAAAAGTGTGTTGGTGAAAGGTACTATCTGGTGATAGTGCAAAACCAAAAATGGAGTCAGTCCAGTCCAGTCCAGTCATTCACACAATATCTAGCCATCCATATAAGCCCTACAACAAACAGTACCACATCCATCCTTCTACCTACCCACGCACCCACTCATTCATCCATTCCCCCTCTGACTGTCTCTCACACACCAACTATTAAATCACAAACACACTTTATCCATCCCCTCTCTCTGTGCGTGCCTCATACATAAACTATTAAATTACCGTATTTTTTGGAATCCAAGGCACACCTTTTTCCCTCCTAAAAGAGGCTGAAAATTTAGCTGCGTCTTATACTTTTTTGAAGCTTCCCCCCCCAGCCCTAATGAGGTGCTACCGATCTTCCGCGTTCTTCCTGGCTTGCAGGCTTGTTTTCATTGCTATTCCCTTGGAAGAAAGTTTTTTCCCCAGCTAACGATCTTCCCAGCTTGCAGGATTTTTTCATTGCTACTTCGAAGAAGGTTTTTTTTCTAGCCCTAAGTCTTTGCAGGTTTGTTGTCATTGCTACTCCCTCCTAAGATTTTTTTTCCAGCCTTAACTAGGGGATAAATAATGTGCTGAAGCTGACTAGACTAAGGATGCTGCCAGATGAATAACTGGTAGGTAGATTTTTTCCCTATTTTCCTCCCACAACGCTAATGTGCATCTTATACTCCAGTAAATCTTACACTCCGAAAAATACGGTACACACATTGCAATACTAAAAATTTGTACACAATTAATTTTTCCATCACCTATCTGTTCATTTGGTTTATCACACACAAATGAGTCCATCAGTTTCCCATTCTTGTCCTAAGTGGGATTTTTTATGAAAGAGTTATCTATATATAGATCACTTATGTTAGAATCAATTTACATTGTGTGTGCAGGTATCCACCTACAAACCCTACACACCAATGGTAGGAACTTTTGCCACTCTTCTCCCCAACTTGGGGCACTATTGCATACCTCCAATCTTCCACCTTTCCTAATGTTCTGCTTTATGTGACTGGCAGAATAGCCAGCAGTGAAAGAGCAACCAGATAAACAGAGTTGATTTATGTTTTAAGAGGTCTCCTTGCATTTATTCCTTTACTTTATACTTTGTTAAGCAATGAATGCAAGTCCTTTATCATTGGAAAGCTTATAGTGCAGAATAATCCTACTTTGAAAAGTCGTGCAAAATTCAATTTATTTCTTTTTTCTTTGATGTGTGTGTGTGTGTGTGTGTGTGTGTGAGAAATAAGCTGAGCTTTTCTTCATTTTTTATTTCCATTACAATTTTCCCCCTTAATACTATTGCTGCTTCTGAAGTTATATTTTAAAGCCAGTATTTTATGTTTAAGAAGTTAAAAGAAATATATTAAACCAATTTTAATTCTTCTTATAATATTTAGTGTAATGAATCTGAATATTCCATTCTGGCAAAGCAGTTTGTTATCCATGTTTTAATTATCTGGCTTTGTTCCTTTATATCACATTATTATTTTATGTATGAGTATCAGTCTACACACAGAAAAACACATCTAGTTTGAAACAAAATGCTGGACTAAACAGGTCTTTGAGTTGTGTCCACAGATGTTTATCAGTCTTTACCACAAGCAGCTGTGGGGCACTCTGATCACTGCATGATTCACCTTGTACCTGCTTACAGGCAAAGACTTAAAACCACAAAACCAACAATTAAATCAGACTTGGACAGAGCGGGCAAAGTTAAAGCTACAGGCTAGCTTTGACTGCAATGATTGGAATATCTCACACTACTCACCAGAGCCTACAAAACTTTTGCCAGACCCATCCTTGAATACAGTTCATCTGTCTGGAACCCATACCACACCTCGGACATCAACACCCTAGAAAATGTCCAAAGATACTTCACCAGAAGAGCCCTTCACTCCTCCACTCGAAACAGAATACCCTACGAAAGCAGACTATCAATCCTAGGTCTAGAAAGCTTAGAACTACGACACCTAAAACACGATCTAAATATTGCCCACAAAATCATATGCTGCAATGTCCTTCCTGTCAATGACTACTTCGGCTTTAACCGCAACAACACAAGAGCACGCAACAAATTCAAACTTAATATTAATCGCTCCAAGCTTGACTGTAAAAAATATGACTTTAACAATTGAGTTGTCAAAGCGTGGAACTCATTACAGGACTCAGTAGTGTCAACCCCTAACCCCCAACATTTCTCCCTTAGACTATCCATGATTGACCTCTCCAGGTTCTTAAGAGGTTAGTAACGGGCGTACATAAGTGCACTAGCCTGCCTTTCATCCCCTGTCCAATTGTCTCTCCTTATCTCATATATCATATATCTTTTCTTCCTTTCTTATATCTTCTCCTCTATTTTTATATCTTCTCTTTATATATAATACAGTGAACCCTCGAGTTTCGCGTCCTCAAGTATCGCGAAAGGGCTATTTCGTGAGTTTTCAACCCGGAAGTAAACTCCACCATCTGCGCATGCGTGCCCTTCCACGCATGCGTAGATGGTGGAGTTTCTCCGCCGGGCAGAGGCTTCCCTGGGTCTTCCCCCTCTTTCTCTATGTTGCTTCTTCCTCTCTCACACTCTCTTCCTCCCTCTCTCATCTTTCTTTCCTTCTCTCTCTTTCTCTATCTCTCCCCCTCTTGCTCTCGAGCGGCCGCCTAGCAGCTGATCTGCTCGGCAGCGCAGCAGCAGCGAGGAGCCGAAGATCTTCGGCTCCTCGCTGGTGCTGCGCTGCCGAGCAGATCAGCTGCTAGGCGGATGAAGGAACCTTCCCTGGGTCTTCCCCGCCCGGATCTTCGGCTCCTCGCTGCAGCCGCGCGCCCCTCGCCTTCGCCTCACCTGGCGGGCGAAGGAGGGCGCAGCTCCGGCCGCTCGCCTCGGAGCCGGTCTGCCTCACTGGCTGCTTGCAGCTGAGCCTCGGCAGAAGGCGAGGGGCGTGCGGGGAGCTGCCTGAAAGGAGGCGGGCGACGGAGGGCGCAGCTCCGGCCGCTCGCCTTGGAGCCGGTCGGCCGTGCGCCCCTTGCCTTCGCCTCGCCGCTGCACCCTCCTTCCCCCGCCCTTTTGGACTGCCCATCTGCCCCACGGCCTCTCCCCCCCTTCAAAACAAAAAAACCCCCCGCTGAGCCGGAGGGAACTCCTAACGTTCCAGTCCGCGGCAATTCCCCTCAGCACGCTGCCGGATCCAGCGGGGGGAGGGGGGGAAGCGAAGGCGCGGCGATGGGCAAGGGCTGCCAGTGAGCCTTCTCCGTCCCTTTCCTGCTGCACCGGTCTGGGGCCAAGTGGGCGGGGGGCGGCCGGGACCTCGCCTGTCTCCGCCGCCCGCATCGCCCCTCCGGCAGGCCGGCCTCCCCCGCCCGCCTCTGCTGCAGCCGCCACCGCCTCCCTGACTGGCACAAAAGGGCCCCGCCCGCCCCGCCCCGAAGCTTACCTTGCGGCGGGATTCCCTCCCCCCGCAGCCAAAACTAAAAGCCTGTCTCTTTTTTTTCTTGCGGCGAGCCCAAGCCGTTTCTCTCTCGACCGCAGCCGAGCTTCCCTCGGCCCCCTTTGGCCCCGTCGCCTCCTCCCCGCCTGCCTTTCCTCGCCAAGCGCACGAAAAAAAAGAGAGAAGGCTTCTACCAGAAGCCGGGTGATGGCGGAGGAGCTCCAAAAGCTGGCTAGCGGCTTTCCCCCCGCAAGAGATCCTTCATGCCCCTGCCCGCCGTCCCCGGCTTCTGGTAGAAGCCTTCTCTCTTTTTTTTCGTGCGCTTGGCGAGGAAAGGCAGGCGGGGAGGAGGCGACGGGGCCAAAGGGGGCCGAGGGAAGCTCGGCTGCGGTCGAGAGAGGAACGGCTTGGGCTCGCCGCAAGAAAAAAAAGAGACAGGCTTTGAGTTTTGGCTGCGGGGGGAGGGAGTTAGGAAAGTCCTACTTCTCTCCCCGCAGCTAAAAACTCAAAGCCTGTCTCCTGCCGCCCGGTTTAGCCAGGACACGAGCGGCGAAGTGACACCCCCCACCCCAGCACTTTGAATCCCGCCGCAAGGTAAACTTTGGGGCGGGGCGGGCGGGGCCCTTTTGTGGCAGTCGGGGAGGCGGCGGTGGCTGCAGCAGAGGCGGGCGGGGGAGGCCGGCCCGTCGGAGGGGCGATGCAGGCGGCGGAGACAGGCGAGGTCCCGGCCACCCCCCGCCCGCTTGACCCCGGGGGGCTGAAGGGAGCCGGGCGGGGGAGGGCGGGGGCTACTCAGTTCTTCCTCAGCCGGGGGTAGCCGGAGCGCCGGCCAGGCGGGGGCGGGGGAGGCGTGGCGGGGGCTGCGGGGCGCGCCGGGCTCCAAGTTGCCGCGCTGCCTTTGTAAACCTGCCCGAACGACGGAGGCGAGGGAGCCCCTTTGTTGGCCGGCGGCCTGGCCGGCCCTTGGCGCGCGGTGCCCGCGGGGACTGCTGCGGCGGGGACTGCCCACTGCCTTCGCCCAGACCAGAGAGGCGTCGCTCGGCTGGGCTGGCGGATCCACGGAGGCGTCGCCGAGGCCGGGCTGAGCGGCGCTGTGTTGGGAGCCCGTGCCGTGGAAGCGGGCAGCTCGGCCTCGCTGCGGCGGCGATGGCGGCTTTGCGGGTCCTCGCTGGCGGCCTTTTCCCTCCTCCCGCCGGGCGGAGGAGGCTGCGGGGCTTTCTAAAGGGAGGAAGAACTTGCTATCGAGCCTGCTAATGAAATCCAACCGGCGGAGGGTCTGAAATTCCACCCGAGGGGAAATGGGGGAAAAAAGCCCAGCCGGGAGCGTGGCGCCAGGCATTGTTCTCCGGACCCCGCCCGCAGCCTGGAGAGGGAAAGGGCTGCCGTGGGTTGGATTTCATTAGCAGGCTTGGGAAGCGGAGCTGGCAACGGCGGGTGAAGGGCGGGCGGCGGTGGAAGTAAAAACACCATCTGCGCATGCGCGGATGGTGTTTTTACTTCCGCACCGCTACTTCGCGAAAAATCGATCATCGCTTGGGGTCCTGGAACGGAACCCTCGCGATGATCGAGGGTTCACTGTACTTCATGTCTATTCTCTTCAATATGTATTATGTATTGGACAAAATAAATAAATAAAAATAAAGAAAATAAATATTTTTGAAGATACCTCTGCAAACCTGGATGAACTCACAGATTCTGTAACATCATATGACAGCTTCTCTGAAGACCTATGTGTACTGACCAGGAACTTGTGAATATATAGCAACAACAAACCTTTGTTCACAGCTAAACATAAGCAACTACAACTTAAGCATCTACAAAGAGGAAGCTTATAGAAAAGGTGGTAGCATGCTGTTCAATCAGGCCAGAAATGTACTAGCAAAAAAGCTACTCTGACAAGCTAAAGGATCAGTTCTCAAAAAATGAACCAGCAAATGTGGAAATTTTTTAAAAAATCACTGGTTTTGGCAGACTGAAGGAAATCAGCAACTGGCAGATGACCTGAGCGTGTTTTACTGCAGGTTTGAAAGGAAACTACAGTCATTTATCTCCCCAACCCCCATCTCAGACACACCAACAACAGCCAAGCCTCCTACAACTGACCCCATACCATTGGGTTCACAGCCCCTAGTGATAACAGAAAAGGAAGTGCAAGATCTATTTCACAGATAAAAGCCAGGAAGAGCTCTAGGGCCAGACAAGATAACTCCTCCTTGCTTAAAAGTTCGTGCTGACCAGTTGGCCCCCATCTTCACCCCAATCTTCAATAAATCTCTAGAGATGTGCTATGTTCCTTCTTCCTTCAAACGCTCACCATCAAGGAACTGAACAACTACATACTACTTGCTCTCACATCTGTAATTATGAAAACTGTTGAAAGGCTAGTGCTGTCTCATTTAAAAACCATTACAAACCCACTGCTAGACTTGTCTTCTGGGAGTTGAAGTCCAAATATCTTCAAGTGCCAAAGTTGGGAAACACTGCTGTAGAGCACAGCATGCGAGCACAAGAGTTTTTTCCCCCAAATGCCATCACTCTGCTAAACAAATAATTCCCTCAACACTGTCAAACTATTTACTAAATCTGCACTACTATTAACATTTTGATCATTCCTATCACCCATTTTCTCCAGCAAATGACTGTATGACTGTAACTTTGTTGTATCCTTACAATTTATATTGATTGGTTCCTAATAAGATTTGATTGTTTATTTGTACCCAGACTATCATTAAATGTGCCTTATGATTCTTGATGAGCTTATTTTTCTTTTATATACACTGAGAGCATATGCATCAAGACAAATTCTTTGTGTGTCCAGTCACACTTGGCCAATAAAATTCTATTCTATTCTATTCAGAGCATTTTATCCTCTTGTGATTAATATTAGTTCTTCCATGCACTTTGCTCTGCAGCTCTGTTTTTACTAATTGAATAATATCATTGCTCAGATGTTCAGATCTCTATAAAACAATGCAGAACAAAGATAATGGTTAGTCTCTTCGGTATGCTCCATTGAAGATCAATTTCTGAATCAACTTGGTATCAAAAGATGGTCTTCAAGCCATGATATTTCCTTCAAAATTGGCTTTTGTAAACTCAGTCACATAGTTCCAAGAATGCCAGGCGAGCTTGTGTCTTAGTGTCCTTATTCCCTTTGTCCATCTCCTTTGGATGGATCATATATTGTGCTCCAAGTATATGATTCAACTTCTTCTCCAGAAGGCTGGAGTTCATGCCCTTAACATTCTTGTGAAAGCAAGACCACCAGCTAAAGGCAAGTTCCCTTTCCAGCAGCTGATTAGGATAAATGTCAACCCTAAGAGTAAGAAATAATGAATGAAGGATGGAACAAAGATGGGGGGGGGGGAATAGGCAGGCTTGTAACTAAGCACCAAGGGGGGGCTTTGAAGTTTTATTATAGCCAGACTTGTGGAGCTCCATCTTAACAAATACATTTACTCTGGGATCCATGTGGCATCATGTTTCAATGTGAGTTTTGTTCCAGTGTGTCTGATATGAATATATGGGAGCTTTGAATACTCCCTCTTCATTAATGTCTCTCTTAAAATCAGACTCCAAATATTAAATTCCAATTATCATACTTGTCAAGAAAAAAGTGTTTAACTGTTTGAATCAAAGATGGACTGGACTTACAGAAATATGAAATATTTCATTAACAATGAAGATAGTGATGTGTGGAGAATTGAAAAACATTTCTATAGAAGATAAAAAGATATAGACATAGGGAGTCCTTCAGGAGTGGGTTCCTCCCAGTTTGCCTGAACCGGTAGCGATCCGCTGATTATATCATGATGATGTCACTAAACCAGATTGGTTGATGCCAGTCTGTGGGTGCCATCATTGTTTTTTTGAATTTTTAAAAATTATTTTCAATTTTTTAAAAAAAGATTCTGATTTTTTTCCCCTTCTGAGCATGTGCAGAAGCTGAGTTCCATCCCTGTACATGCGGTTGCCATCTTTTGGGGGGAGTTTTCATTTTATTTTTTCTGCATTTTTGGTTACTACGCATGCGGGCGCCCATAAGGCAAGGAGGAAGCGATCCGGCAGCGTGTAAGTTGGAATCCACCCCTGGAATCCTTGTTTAGCGTCTGTCTTGTTTAGGAACCATTCAGTGAAGAAAAAAATAACTTTAAGACTGACCTTGCATTTACAACTTTTGCAGGTTTGTAAGGCAAAGGAAATCTGAAATAAGGTGCAAAAAAGGGCAACAAGTATGATCAAGGAAATGGAGCACCTCCCTTATGAAACCAGGTTGCAATGCCTTGGTCTCTTCAGCCTTGAAAGATGGCGTTTAAGGGGTGACTTGATCAAAGTATATAAAATCATGCATGGGATAGAAAAGGTGGATAGAGAAAAATTCTTTATCACACAATACTAGGATGGGATAGAAAAGGTGGATAGAGAAAAAATCTTTATCACACAATACTAGGATGAGGGGGCACTCCCTAAAGTTCATAGGTAAGAAAGTGAGGACAAATAAAGGGAAATATTTCTTCACCCAGAGGATCGTTGGTTTATGAAATTCACTTCCAGAAGAAGTCATTACAGCTGTCAGCCTTGATAGCTTCAAGGCAGGATTAGACAGATTCATGGATGCCAAGTGTATCAGTGGTTATTGAAATGGATGTCCAAGTGCCTCCTCGATGTTGGTTGAGACAGGCAGGATTCCCTTGAGTACATTTGTTGGGGGTCAAGGGAAAGGGAGGGTCTTGCCTTCTCCTCAAGATCCCCATGGACAATTGGTGGGTCACTGTGTGACACAGAATGCTGGACTCGATGGGCTTTGGTCTGATTCAGCATGGCTCTTCTTATGTTCTAAGCTCATAAGCAAGGTTGCAGTTTCACATAACAATCTCTTTGCTTAACAACCGAGTTGGTCTAAATTATGGACGCTCAATGAGACCATCCACGGAGCCTTTGTGCGCTTCTTTTTCTGCAGCAATTCAAATTGCTTGGAATATTTTATTTATTTCTTATTTGGATTTCTAGGCCGCCCTTCTCCAGGGGACTCAGGGCAGCTTACAGCACAAAAGGAGTATGAAACAGACAATAATAAAATCCAACCCTAAAAAGTACATTTGGAAATTCAAATGTTTCATGTTACAGAATAATCAAGTAGAATGTATAGAATGGAAACTGCAGTTTAATGTTTCCAAATGTAAAATAATGCACTTGGGGAAAAGAAATCCTCAATCTGAGTATTGCATTGACAGTTCTGTGTTAGCAAAAACTTCAGAAGAGAAGGATTTAGGGGTAGTGATTTCTGACAGTCTCAAAATGGGTGAGCAGTGTGGTCGGGCGGTAGGAAAAGCAAGTAGGATGCTTGGCTGCATAGCTAGAGGTATAACAAGCAGGAAGAGGGAGATTGTGATCCCCTTATATAGAGCGCTGGTGAGACCACATTTGGAATACTGTGTTCAGTTCTGGAGACCTCACCTACAAAAAGATATTGACAAAATTGAACGGGTCCAAAGACGGGCTACAAGAATGGTGGAAGGTCTTAAGCATAAAACATATCAGGAAAGACTTAATGAACTCAATCTGTATAGTCTGGAGGACAGAAGGGAAAGGGGGGACATGATCGAAATATTTAAATATGTTAAAGGGTTAAATAAGGTCCAGGAGGGTAGTGTTTTTAATAGGAAAGTGAACACAAGAACAAGGGGGCATAATCTGAGGTTAGCTGGGGAAAAGATCTGAAGCAACATGAGAAAATATTATTTTACTGAAAGAGTAGTAGATCCTTGGAACAAACTTCCAGCTGACGTGGTTGGTAAATCCATAGTAACTGAATTTAAACATGCCTGGGATAAACATATATCCATTGTAAGATAAAATACAGGAAATAGTATAAGGGCAGACCAGATGGACCATGAGGTCTTTTTCTGCCGTCAGTCTTCTATGTTTCTAAAAACAATAAATTAATGTATGGTTCAACATGATTGACACTATCAGAAACTTTCCTTTGTACCAGTGATCCAAAATTATTTGTATATTGTGACAAATATATGACTAGGCATTTTGTTACTCTCGCCATCAATGGCTCATAGTTACTCATTTTCCTTCTGTAGCAACTCCAATTAACACCAACATTGGATTAATCAAGCAGACAACTCTCTAGTGTGATAACCTATCCATTGGTAAAAGATGTGGGAGCACATCATCAAGACAGAAAAGCTAAGTTATGCAGGTGTTAACCCATCACAAATTCAGACATGAAATTCAATGATAATTTAAATTAGCCATGAATTAAATGGAATGTCACTACATATCAGCATAGTGGAGAAGTGTGCACTGTAATGACATATGTGCCTGTTGGCTAAGTCTGCTGTCTGGCAGCTCATTGTTGATGGACAAATTCAAGGTGTCTGTTTTCTGTTTCTATAACCTTATATGCAGTATTTACATCAGAGTGAGGTTTTTCAAATAGGCGAGTATCCTCTACAGCAGTGTTTTTCAACCAGTGTGCCGTGGCACACTAGTGTGCCGTGAGACATGGTCAGGTGTGCCGTGAAGCTCAGAGAGAGAAAGCAAGCAAGTGAGATAGAAAGAAAGAGAAAGAAAAAAAGAGAGAAAGAGCGAGCGAGAGAGAAAGGGAACAAGAGAGAGAAAGAAAGCAAGAGAGAGAGAAAGAGAACAAGAGAAAGAAAGCAAGAGAGAGAAAGGGAGAGAAAGAAAGAGAGAGAGGTAGGGAGGGAGAGAGAAAGAGAGCAAAAAAGAGAGGAAGGAAGGAAGAGAAAGAAAGGGATGGAGAGAGAGGAAAAAAGAGGAAGGAAGGGAGATAAAGTGGGAGAGAGAAATAGAGCGAAAGGGAGGAAGAGAGATAATTTTTTTAGGGCCCCCCCGTACTCAATGTGCCCCAGGGTTTTGTAAATGTAAAAAAATGTGCCGCAGCTAAAAAAAGGTTGAAAATCACTGCTCTACAGCAGGAATCCTCCAAGAATTACACAATCAGCCATGCTGGGAGTTGAAGTCCATAAGTCACAAAGTTGCTAAAGTTCGAGACCCCTACTCTACAACATATGACATAAAGCTAAACAACTGCAGAAACATACACTCTCTTGTATTTTTTAAACTATGGGCCGCCCATGTTGAGGTTTTGATAATTGAAAGGCTTACATCAAGATAAAACATATCACAAAAATTATAAATATAAACTGGATTAATTGACAAAAATAAAACAAACTAAAAAACAACAGTTTGCAGGGCAGTGTGGTGCCTTTTCTTTTAGTGTACCAAACACTTCTATCCGGCCGCTTCTTCAGAACTCCACTAAAAGACTTTCCTGAAGGCAGGTCTTGTGGCAAGATGTTCCAAAGAGCAGGAACTGTGAAGGAGAGAAGGGGATGGGATAGGACAGGCTTCTGTGGGGCAGTCCTGAAAAAAAGAAGGGGATAAGATAGGAGAGGTTTCTAAGGGGCAAGCTTGAGAGAGAAAGGAGTTTGCGAGAAAGGGAAACAAGCAGAGGAATCAACGAAGAAGCAGAGGTTGTGGAAGGAGAGCCCAGCAGGTAGTGCAAGAGAGAGGGGAGTGGGCAGCAGAAAGAAGGGACAATCAACCACCTGAATATCACTCCCTCATTTATCAGCCTGTTGAGAACTGGGTGTTCAAGATTTTTTTGCCTTTACTTAAGAACCATTTTCTACTTAAAAACCCAAGCCCGGAAAAACTTCCCAGGAAATTTGAGAGCGGCACGAAGCCCGGCCAGTTTCCTGCCATCCCCCCTTGGTTTCTCTCTCTGGCGCAGTGTATGGGAGGCAGCCTCGCGGCAGGTGTATTGGAGGCACATGCTCCTCCTCGCTGCCTAAGAGTCCCTCTCTCTCTTTTTTTTAAGCCTTAAAGGTTTGATTTTTTTTAATTCCCCTCACCTCACCTTCCTCCTTCTGCAGCGACTGTCCTACTCCTCTTCTTCCTCCTCCTCCTCCCACCCAAATTCCGAGCTTTTATTTCTTTCTTAATGGGTTTTTCACACATTATTTGCTTTTACATTGATTCCTATGGAAAAAAATGGTTCTATTAAGAACGTTTCTACCTAAGAACCTGGTCACGGAACGAATTAAGTTCTTAAGTAGAGGTACCACTGTATTTAGGTTCAGCAAGATACAATACCACTTTTCAGAAGTGCTTGATTCTTTCTCCAATTGCTTCAGAAAATCCCAATGTTTTCTTTCAAACATCTTCCTGACAACCATTATCCATGATGAGCGATATTTATTCTTCAGCTGCGAGGTAGAGTTCATCTCCTGAATGCTACTGCTTCCTGAGACGGTAAGGTTGTATTCTTGCTGTGTTTCTCAATGTGAAGTTTTGTTTTAATGGTTCCTGCAAGGCACTGAAGGTGTTGGGAGAGGAGAGTATCAGGACTGAGCACATTCTAACTTGCTTTACATTTTAGCCATAAAACTCCACCAGTACCCTAAAGCCCGCAGAGACAAATCCAGTCACAATATTATCATTTTTCTTTTTTACTGGGAAAGGCAAGGAAGCAACTAGAGAATGACCAAGGGGTTCTGGCTATGAACTCTTTGTAGGATAGTTGAATATCCGAAACTACATTTCAACTCCGTACAATTTTAACAACACAATGCTTGTTGCAACGAATGCTTCCCCAAAACCTTTAACCTTATACTGTCTATAGTCAAACACACCCCATTCCTAAGAGGTCTGCAAGGGGTGGGCATACAGTAAGCACATTATTGTATGCCCACCCCTTGCAGACTAATTATGTCCTATTATTCAAATTTACCTATACCTACTTTGCTTTTGTTTATGTTGATACCAATACCTACTATTTTGTACGTGTTTTGACAAACAAACAAACAAATAAACAAACAAACAAATAAATATCCCTCACTTCTTCTAATGTGAGTGTGACTTTCTGCTGGCTTGGAATAAAAGCTTTTCTACACACATTAATTGAACATTAATCAAGCTTCCTGTGGCCCCATCGACCAGTAGTTCCATGCCATTTGCTTGCAAGAAGGGAATATTTGCCTGCCTACAGTTGCTCATTAATTTCTCAAAGTTTCTGACAGATGATCTCAATTTAAAAATGGCTACAAGTCTTTTTTCTTTCCTCTCCTTCTCGCTCTCCTTTCCTCTCTCCCTCCCCTTCCCCATCTCCATATGATTTCTGCGTGGTGTTTTTGTAAAGGTCAATGTATATTAAATTCACATTTTAAAAGTTTCATATCATCAAAAAGTATGCAGTTCCCAAGTTATGTTATCAAAGTGTAATTATAATTATTCCCTCCATATTATTCATTTGGTATACCCATTGTCAATAGAATTTATAATCTAAGAATTATATCATAAAATTTAAAAGTCAGAAATCTGAAGAATGTGCCTATTGATCTACACACTTGTATATTTATAGGTATCAGGCCATTTTAAAGTGAAGCTCCTATTTACATATTGAAGTCCCTAAATAACATTAAGGCCACTAAGATAACAAAAATATTCAAATGAGCCCATATTTGCATAAATGAAGTACTGGAGCATATTTAGCCACTGGAATTATGGATGCATATATTTCTGCTGATTTACTTGCTCATTTATTTTCACTCCAAATAAATTTCATTCTGCTTTTTAAATACTGCGTGCCTCTAAAGTTGCTTATGATCATTAAAAGATAATAAATTCAAAATACATCTTTTAAAGTAGCACATTCTGTGCATTTCTCTCCTAACAATGTGACTTATGGGCTGCAAAACACTGTGTTAAGATGGTTTAGTGTTTTGTGGCTACAGCCATTATGATCTGTAAAACATGACATATGACTTAACAGTATGAAGGTACTCAGTTTTTCTCTGTTTATTCAATAAGCTACATTTAAAATTAAGTTATTTAATGCGGTGTGAAAATATAATCATACACGTAGTCTTTAGGAAAAAAGATCATTTCCAAATAAAATGTTGGCAAACGTTGCAGGTCAGTTCAATGAGAATAGAGAAATAATGACATTTAAACTTGTAGTCTCAGAGATGTTTGCCTATTAAGAAGTTTACATAAACAACTATTCCACATTAACAATTTTGATAATTTGAAAGAATCTAGTTTTAGAGTGAATGTTCAAGTTTTCATAAAAGATTCTGTCTGGAAAAAAAGTCACATGCAGGCTTGCAAAATATATGTTGCTCTGCTTTGCATTGCAAACCTGAGATAGTAATTGGCTTGTGGACCCCTGGGCAGAAGGTTATCCATCTCAAAACCAACTCTTTCTACTCTTGGTGTCCACTAACATCTTTCCAAAGGGTTGGAAGAAGAGAAGGAGCGGACAGAAGTAGTCCGATGATAGACCAGCTGCCTGCCTGGGATTTATTTATAACCTCCTATGCCTGGGTCCTTCCTCAGGGGCTGTGCATTAGTGAGAGAGACTCAAATTTTCAGGCAGCTGCTAATTGAGCAATCTGCCACACTAATGGGAAAGCTAATGAGGGGGAACTGTTATGGGGCAGGAGGGCCTCCTTCCTGTGCAGGCTAAAGGGAGGCCACGAGGGCAGTTGTCTATGGGTCTTTCAGGAATCATCAGCTGTACTATCAATTTTCCTGCCGTAACCTTTAGACACCACAACCCTAGGGATGCGGGTCACCTTTAGAGAGCGCGTGGGATTAATTTTGGAGGCAGAGAGAAGGACTGGCCTGGAGGGCCCCAGACCACAAGGCACACAAGATGTTTTTCGTTAAGAGGTGGGCCCTGAGCTCCAGCAGGCTAGACGAAAGTAACCGAGATCCAACATGTGTTCATGACTCATGCTGGTCTGTGTAACTACTATACAAGACATCCTCTCCCCCCCCCCCCGCCAAGCAGGATGTGGCAAATATCTATTATGCAAATCAGCTGAACAATTATGAATAGGAGGTGGAATTGTGGCTATGCAGTTGATTTCTTTTAAAACCAGAGACAAAGAAAGGGAAAGTGTGTTTTTGTGCCTTCTACCTAATTCCAGATGCTTGAGCACAGGGAGAGAAATGCTGTGGTTACTTGATGGGGAAGGACAGACACTAGGATCTGAATCACTCTCCCAGATCATTCTATTTTTAGTATATATTCCAGGAGTGAATTCTGGCCCAAATTAAACCCTGTGAGGGGAAAAAAAAAAAAGGGAAGTGGTGAGGTGGAAAATAAATGTCTGGTTTTGAACCAGAATTCTTAAGGGATAGAAATAAACTTGATTAAGGCAAATGAGGCGGTAGTTTCACCAATATCTGTTCTGTCGAGCTCTCTGGTAGAATCCTCCCGAAAATTCACAGATACAAATTTCAGACACACACACACGTTTGAAAATTCAAAACAATGTTCTTTATACCAAAAATTCAAATAAACTAAGCACTCTTTTTGTAAAGCAAAGAGCACTCGTCTCCAAACAAACTGGTAATTTGTACAAGTCCCTTATCAGTTCTGAGATACTTAGCTTGCAGCTGTGAGGCAATTCACAGTCCTTCTTCTTTCACAAAGTGAAACACACTTTGCTCTGGTTTAGTTTCAAAGCGGGGAAAAATCAGCACACAAAGGTCGAAGTCAGCAAGGCAGGCACGAAACACAACGATCAGATAATCCTCCACAATGGCCAAACCCACAGGCTGCTATTTATAGCAGCCTCACTAATTACTACAGCCCCACCCAACCACAGGTGGCCTCATTTTCTTTGATAATAATCTCTCAGTTGTTGTTGCCTATGCATCGCTCTCCGCCTGTGTGGCTGTATCATTAACTCTTGTTCTGAATCCAAGGAGGAGCTAGATAATTGATCTCCTTCTGAGCTGTCTGCCACACTCTCCTCCTCCCTGTCACTCATGTCTTCTTGGTCAGAGGAGCCTTCATCAGCAGATTCCACCGGGAGCAAAACAGGCCTGCAGCATGTGGATGTCTCCCCCACATCCACAGTCCTTGGGGCAGGAGCTGTGCCAGAGCTAACCACAACAAACATCGGAACCAGAGATGGTATTCCTCAGATTCTGACAGTTCTGGAGAACTGGTAGCGGAAATTTTGAATTGTTCTAAGAACTAACAAATACCACCTCTGACTGATCCTGCCCCTCTTTCTCCAGTCCCAGCTGATTGGGAGGAAATGGGGATTTTGCAATATCCTTTTCCTGGAGTGGGGTGGGAATGGAGATTTTACAGTATCCTTCCCCTGCCATATCTGCCAAGCCACGGCATGCCCACTAAGCCATGCCCACAAAAATAGTATATATTTTTTTAATCACACCACTGAGCAGAATACATTGTTGTGGTGCGGTCAACTTCTGTTTATAGTGATTCCATTTCCTGACCTATCTTTTTATAATCTTCTATATATTCACCATTTTGAATCTACTGAGCATATGTTAAGCTTTTGAAGTTTAGCTTCTAGGGAATTCTTTTTAATTCTAAATGCTTTTCTATAAAGCTAAGCCTCAAGGTATCTGACACTTGTGCATAGATTTGTGTGAAACCACTCTTTGTTTAGTATGCTGTTCAAACCAGTTATGACCTTTACTGCAATCTTCTATTAGTTGGTTTCATTTTCCTTTAGTTTCCTTCCCTGTTTTCAAGTAAAATTCACTGAATCTTCCATCCTCACATGATATGCTCAGCTTTATTGTCATTCTGGGGACTTCTGAAAACATTGAGCTTCTTCAGCACATGGTGTAGTCTCTATTGTCCACAGAGAGCAGGGTTTTGCGTATAAAAATAATGGTGCTGATAACCTGAAATCAGAAATAGAGGAAATTGTATTTAAGGGCAAAACAAAATAGACTATAAGTAGATTTTATTTTTAAACATAAGCTTAAGGGAATCCTTAGTGGGTAGAAAATTGTGTTTTGGGGTTGCCATGTAGGTCTTCCATCTCAGCATGTCCTTTCCGCCACAAGCACAAGTTCTTTGAATAGTTCAGATTTCTTTTGGGTTCCTGACAATAGTTCAGATTTGGGTTCCATCTCTCCACTAATTCCTATTGCAGTTTGATTTGCACAGACATGTAATCCAACAGAGCTCCCTATTTTCAAATGATCATAACCAATTGCTAATCTCATAGGAGTTTGAAGAAAAATGTGCAAGTAATACATCATAAACCCCACTGCTCATTAAATATGATAAAGTAAGTCTACATAAGCTGCAGTAAATTCCTGCGTGGTCATTCTGCTTTGGAAAATGGACCAGAGAAGAAATTTCTGTGCTAGTTGCAAGTTTCTAGACGATGTGCTTGAAAAGCAGCTGGAATGTATCCCGGTCTCCCCTCCAAAATGACCACATGGGATTGTAAATGGGATGTTCCACAGGCTCAACACATCAAGCAAATTGTGACTGATCTTTTTGGGAAATCTCCCTCCCAGCTTCTTCTTGTTGTTTTCTCACTTGTCCTCCCTTGGGCAATGAACAAGTCCTTACATAATTTAATTCAATTGGACACTGGTTTCTGCCAAGAAAACTGACAGATGGCAAGACCTTTGATCTCTCACTCTTCTACAGCAGAACTTTGATATTTTTTTTTAAGGAAGTATTTTTCCAGGCCCATTGAAAAGCGCCCCAGCTTATATAAGGAGGATCAGTGTTTTCGAAATAACATTATAACTCTGAATTAAAACATGAGGCACAGTTTATCTTGCAACCTGAAAAAGGCTTCCAGTTATCTTCTGGAGTGAGTCACAGTTCTGAGTGCACTTCCTCTAAAGGAAGACAGATTTAATTTACTTTTAAAATGTCTTTCCAAATACTGCAGCAATTAAATACATGAAATACAATAAAGCAAATGCAAGAATAGGTCTTAAAAGTCAAGCAGCATTAAAAACAAAGTAAAACAAGAAAAGAAAAGAAAAGCAGGGAATACAGTGAATGGCCTCCCTAGTCCTTTATGCAAGTTCCTTCAGCCCGTATTGTTGTTGTGGGCAAATGTCTTGTCTTATTTACTGATTGGTTTAAGAGGTTTAATGTTGCACAGAACACTGGAGCATGATTTTAGCTTCCATATGATTTCAGTATGACATAGTACAGTACAAAGAAAGATAATGATGACAATAAATTTGATGTTTATTGGAATATAATGTTGCATCAAATATGATGCCTCTTTTGGGGGAATTGCTGCAGTTCTGCTGTCTTTATGAATGTCCTGTTTTTCTCTCGGTAAGAATGCTTATTTTGTGCCCCTTTGAGACCCTGGGATCAATACTGTGCTCTGTAATAGAGGATTTTCCTTCTTTGATTATTGATTTATTTATTGATTGATTGGATTTATATGCTGCCACTCTCCGGAGACTCGGGGCGGCTTACAACATATAAAAAGAATAATACAATATAAACCCTAAATCCAATTAATATAAAACCCACTTATCTAATCTAAAATCCCCATTATATTAAAAATTAATTATCCCTACTCAACAACATACATTTGTCCCCAGGAAGATAGAGTTTAATGGCCCCAAGTCTGATGGCATAGATGAGTCTTTAGACTCTTATGGAAGGCAAGGAGGGTGGGGGCAGTGCGAATCTCTGGGGGGAGCTGATTCTAGAGGGCCGGGGCCCCCACAGAGAAGGCTCTTCCCCTAGGTCCTGCCAAGCGACATTGTCAAGTTGATGGGAACTGGAGAAGGTGGACTTTGTGGGACTGAGCCGGTTGCTGGGACTCATGCAGTAGAAGGTGGTCCCGCAAGTAATCTGGTCCAATGCCAGGTATGTTAAACTTGAGCTAGCCACTAATCCTTGAGCCAAAAGCAAATGATATTTTCATAAAATTTACTCCCTGCACTGGTATTTCTTATCCTGCCATGGGCGCAATGTCAACAAATAGCCTTGCCCTTATTTCTAGTGTTCAGGAGACATTCACATAGGGTTTCATAGATTTTCCAGGCTTTTTTCCCTTTCCCTTCAAATAATAATAATAATAATAATAATAATAATAATAATAATAATAATAATAATAATTTATTAGATTTGTATGCTGCCCCTCTCCGAAGAGTCGGGGCGGCTCACAACAACAATAAAAACAATGTTACAATGGAACAAATCTAATATTAAGAGAGAAAAAGACATATAAAACCCTATCATTTAAAACCAAACAACACATACATACAAATAATTAACGTTCTTATTTCTTCTACTTCATCAAGATACTTGCCCCACCTTCCACCACCATGGTTAGCCAGCTGCTACTCAGAAGATGATACCCAGAGGCCAAACATGCCAGGGTGATCCTAAGCTGTAGAAGTCATCTAACAGCAACACCAGCCAAAGAGCTGATGAAATTTGTTAAACTCCACTCACAGCAAAAATGCCATGGTGTGATGCCTGCTTAAAGAAAAAGCATTAAGAAATAGCTAAAGATGGTAGTAAGATGCCTCAGAAATGGACTGGGAATGAGATGGAGACAATATCAAAGGCAAAAAGAAAGAGAAGTGGTTAGGACATGTCTATGCTTTACTTGTGTGCATGTAGGGAAAGGCCCTGTATCCTGAAGATGGAGACAATATCAAAGGCAAAAAGAAAGAGAAGTGGTTAGGACATGTCTATGCTTTACTTGTGTGCATGTATGGAAAGGCCCTGTATCCTGAAGATGGAGACAATATCAAAAGGAAAAAGAAAGAGAAGTGGTTAGGACATGCCTATGCTTTACTTGTGTGCATGTAGGGAAAGGCCCTGTATCCTGAAGATGGAGACAATATCAAAAGCAAAAAGAAAGAGAAGGGGTTAGGACATTTCTATGCTTTACTTGTGTGCATGTAGGGAAAGGCCCTGTATCCTGAAGATGGAGACAATATCAAAAGGAAAAAGAAAGAGAAGTGGTTAGGACGTGTTTATGCTTTACTTGTGTGCATGTAGGGAAAGGCCCTGTATCCTGAAGATGGAGACAATATCAAAAGCAAAAAGAAAGAGAAGGGGTTAGGACATTTCTATGCTTTACTTGTGTGCATGTAGGGAAAGGCCCTGTATCCTGAAGATGGAGACAATATCCAAAGCAAAAAGAAAGAGAAGTGGTTAGGACATGTCTATGCTTTACTTGTGTGCATGTAGGGAAAGGCCCTGTATCCTGAAGATGGAGACAATATCAAAAGGAAAAAGAAAGAGAAGTGGTTAGGACATGTTTATGCTTTACTTGTGTGCATGTAGGGAAAGGCCCTGTATCCTGAAGCTAGTCCCTCCCTGAATTCATTGGCTAGACCACACATCTTATCTTCTCCTAACCCAGCTGCTATATCGTATGCAATTATTATAAAAACTAAAGCACCTGGTTAGAAAATTACCAGTGTATTATCATACACTTTTACAAGACATGCACTTTTTAATAGAATAGAGGAATGGCAACTTTCCATTCCAGGGTTTGCGGGGTGGCAAATGTATATCAATGTCAATATGAAATGCTAGGTATTTTCATTTCATTTATTTTCATAGAGAAAGAAAGTGTGGTGGTTTTTTTGTTACTGTATCATTAGTGATAAATCCAAAAATGAGATTGAATGAATTACATATTTTGCATTTTTGATTGGTCATCTGGAAGAAAATTATCTGAGCATTTTAGTTCATGACTTGTTTGTGTTTTGAGCTTGGCCAGCAGTAAAGAGGATCACCAGTCACTTAAAAAATATATGAGACTCTAAATTTGAATCTTCTGATAGATTCTGATTACTTGTAATATCTACAAAATGCCACCCTAAATTATATTGCTAAAATGAAGACAGTGTGAATTGTTGTGGATAATACTTCAGAATTTCATTTAGAGTGCTCAATAAATTCAGACTCAAAATAAATGCTTTAGTTTTAAGTATAGTTTTAAGAAGCCTTCCCTGGACCCAGCCATTCTTAGCAACTATTGTCCAGTCTCCAACCTTCCCTTTAAGGGGAATGTTGTTGAGAAGATGGTGGCACTCCAATGGTCCTTGGAAGAAGCTGATTATCTAGGCCCTCAACAGTCAGGATTCAGGCCTGGCTACAGCACAGAAACTACTTTGGTCACTTTAATGGATGATCTCTGGTGAGCCTGGGACAGGGGTTTATCCTCTGTCCTGGTGCTCCTTGACCTCTCAGCGGCTTTCAATACCATTGACCATGGTATCCTTCGGCACTGACTGGAGGGGTTGGGAGTGGGAGGCACTGTTCTTCAGTGGTTCTCCTCCTACCTCTCCGGTCAGTCGAAGTTGGTGTTAGTGGGGGGTCAGAAGTTGACTTCAAGGTTACTCCCTTGTGGGGTGCCTCAGGGGTCGGTCCTCTCCCCCCTGCTATTCAATATCTACATGAAACTGTTGGGTGAGATCACCCAGAGGCATGGGGTGAGATATCATCAGTACGCAGATGATACCCAGCTGTACATCTCCACCCATGTCCAGTCAATGAAGCAGTGGAAGTGATGTGCCGGTGACTGGAGGCTGTTGGGGTCTGGATGGGTGTCAACAGACTCAAACTCAACCCGGATAAGACAGAGTGGCTGTGGGTTCTGCCTCCCAAGGACAATTCCATCTGTCTGTCCATAACCCTGGGGCAGGAGAATTATTCACCCCTCAGAGAGGGTCTGCAACTTGGGTGTCCTCCTCGATCCACAGCTCACATTAGAGAACCATCTTTCAGCTGTGGCGTTTGCCCAGGTTTGCCTGGTGCACCAGTTGCGGCCCTATTTGGACCGGGAGTCACTGCTCACAGTCACTCATGCCCTCATCACCTTGAGGCTCCACTACTGTAACGCTCTCTACATGGGGCTACCTTTGATCGGAAACTTCAGATCGTGCAGAATGCAGCTGCGAGAGCAATCATGGGCTTTCCCTGGTATGCCCATGTTACACCAACACTCTGCAGTCTGAATTGGTAGCTGATCAGTTTCCGGTCACAATTCAAAGTGTTGGTTATGACCTATAAAGCCCTTCATGGCATCGGACCAGAATATCTCCGGGACTGCCTTCTGCTGCACGAATCCCAGCGACCAGTTAGGTCCCACAGAATTGGCCTTCTCCTGGTGCCGTCGACTAAACAATGTCGTTTGGTGGGACCCAGGGGAAGAGCCTTCTCTGTGGCGGCCCCGACCCTCTGTAACCAGCTCCCCCCTGAGATTAGAACTGCCCCCACCTTCCTTGCCTTTTGTAAACTTCTTAAAACCCACCTCTGCCATCAGGCATGGGGGAATTGAAACATCTCCCCCGTACCTATACAGCTTATATATGGTATGATTGTGTGTATGTTTGCTTTTAATAATGGTTTTTTTTAGTGTTTTTAAATTATTAGATTTGTTTTACATTGTTGTTGCTGTGAGCCGCCCCGAGTCTGCGGAGAGGGGCGGCATACAAATCTAATAAGTAAGTAAGTAAGTAAGTAAGTAAGTAAGTAAGTAAGTAAGTAAGTAAGTAAGTAAGTAAGTAAGTAAGTAAGTAAGTAAGTAAACAAACAAACAAACAAACAAACAAATCTATAAAATGCCACCCTAAATTATATTGCTAAAATGAAGACAGTGTGAATTGTTGTTCAGAATTTCATTTAGAGTGCTCAATAAATTCAGACTCAAAATAAATGCTTTAGTTTTAAGTATACGTCTTGCGTTGCAGACTCCAGCTGGTGAATCTATATATTTTTCCAATGAACACTAAGTAGATTGAACAAGGCTTGAGATTTGGCTACCTCCAAAATAGCATCGCAAAATACTTTGAACTAACAGTGCTTTTCATGAAAAATAAAATAACCCCTGATCAGGCATGTAATTGGGAAATTTTAGCATAGGATATCCGGAATGGGAAAAGTACAGTAGAGGGGAAAGGGGATAAGAAGGACAGGAGTAGAATCTATGTCCCTTGGCTGAACCTTCTTGTTCATTCTATAATTCTCTCTATTGGGATTACGGAGTTAAATTGTAAAAATATCACTGCTCTCTTGGAAGACCGACCAGTGGTTTGAACTGCAAATTGCAATTGGCCTTTTTTCACCTGAAACAATTTTAAAAAGGCCTCATGGAAGTATTTACTGCCTGCGCAGCATGAAGGAAGTTTTCCATGAGTAAAATGTCTCCTTTTTCCACGCTATAAATGTTACCTTCTTATCCATTGGGTGTTTCTCTCACATTTTTCTTATTTTCATGCTTGTTTCATTTTACGCTCCTCTAGTGACCCAGCACAAGGCATAAGCTTTCATCTCTGTTGGCATGATGAGTTTATATATTGGTCACAGAGTAGAGATAGATGTTTATTAGGACATTTGGGGCTGTAATGTAACAGCGCAAAGCAGAAGAATGCATATGCATTCCACAAAATCCCACAATTGCCCCAAAATGAGACAATGTAATTTTAGTGGGTGGAAGTTGGTGTTATTTGGACTCTTAATAGAAATGAACCAGAAAAATAAAACTTTTCAAGCTTTTGAATACAAACACCCAAATCACCTTCCATTCTTCATTCATTCATTCATTCATTCATTCATTCATTCATTCATTCATTCATTCATTGGATTTGTATGCCGCCCCTCTCCGCAGACTCCGGGCGGCTAACAACAATGATAAAAACAGCATGTAGATATCCAATTCATGATAGGGGAACTGGAGAAATAAGATGTCATATATTCTACACCTCCATGGGAATTAAGTCCTCTAGGAAAGGACAATAGATGGATCCAATTTTTGAAGAATTTGATTCAGAGACTATTTAAATCTGTGCCTCTCAATCAAGTGTGCAAATTGCAAGCCATCTTGCCTGTGGGATTTTCATTTGTTTCAAATGTTAAGTACTAAAGTAATGTATTGACCTGTATTTAAAAGTGCATATTTGAAGACAAATCTTTGAAAATTCTGATTCAAACTGAACTAATCTGGGCCTTTATATCAATGAGGTCATTATTAATGTTTACATTAGCTAACTGTTGAAATGCAGTTTTTTTTAGTCAAATAAAAGTTCAAGAAATGTTTAACAATTATATTGAAATTTTAAAATAATATTTCTATTTTGTGGAAGACATCTGAGCACATGCATTTTTTGCAGTGAATGTTAAAAAGCAATGTCTATTTGGTCACCTTTGAAAGAAAATAGATTTTTAAATAAGTATTTAATTTAGGGATAACTGAGAATTTAATTTAGTCTAGAATTGAATTGATATGATTCATATTGTCACAAAACTAGATTAGAATGCAAATATTAGTTCAGTTTCACATTTTAGAGGTTTCAGAAGCACTATAATTAAAATAAGACAATATTTTACAAATTGGGAATATACAAACATATTTTTAAGGTAATTTTGTGAAAATGTGGTAGGCTGGACATATGTGAAAGTAGCATGGAACAAACCCAACTAGCCTATCACTCACTAGCTAAAATGTCTCAAATCCCCCCAGTATAGCTCTAGGAAACAGTGAACTAACCCAGTCTGTATATAATGGAGAGTTTCTGGGAAAAGAAGAGTGGAGTTCATCATTGTAGAGGACTCAGATCCGGAGTTCCAGAACTGCTGTGCTGAGAAACTGCTGTGGCTCCTTTAAAAGTCATGCAAAGATGCCGATGAATGAGAAAGAATAGAAACCTGGAGATCTGTGAGGGTATGTGTGTGATTTATGGACCTTATCTAGGAAGAATGTGCTAATTAGCTCTGCCTCTTGGGCCGTTTGTTATCTCTTGGCCAATTCCAATGGGGCCTCTGCCAACATGAACTGAAAAGTCTGCTCCTGTCTGTACAAAGCATTTTTAATTGTATAAAACTGTTTGAATTGAATCCTTTGCTCATGGGGGCTTCTTTGTTCCGATCCGGTAGGCCCAAAGCAGAACAAAGACATGAGGAGGATCAGGCTTTACATGGATTCACAATAGCCAATCACTTCTGTTGTGCTTCTCCAGTCTATGAAAGCTTAAACATCTAATTCCTTCAGATCAATGTTGTTTGTCTTGAGTTTGGCAGGTTTTAAATCGAAATGGGAAGTATGCCCCCACAGGGTAGCAGCAGGCAAAGTTTAATTTTCTCTAGTGTGTAAGCCACATGGGCTTGGCTTAAACCATTGCTGCTTGTCTCCTTCCCACCTCCTCCAGCCTCAGACAGAACCCTGTGGTGTTGACCTTTTCACACTGGAGAGGGAGGTGGAAGAGCAAGAGGAATGGAAGGGCCCTCCCGCTGACAAATCTGACAAGGGGGACTTTTGCTCAGATGGACTTTTAAGTAGGAAAAGGAGAACTAAAATGCCTCGAGGACTCGTACGGCAGCTGGTTTCTGTGGTGTTCAAGAAAAGCAGAGTGGGGGAGTGAGAGCAGTTGTATTAGTGATGAATTATTTTACCACAATAGATTAGTTGTCTGATATGCTGAAGGGCAAAGGATAGGATGGGATAGATGAAGATCTTAAAATCCATTCCAGGATTTTAACCAATAGAGATGGTTAAAAATGGCTTCATGCTAAAGGAATATAATTACAAAATTTATAGGATTATAAAACGGGAAATAGACAAGATTTGATAGAAACAAAGCAAATTGATACTGAAAGACAACAATTGCTCCATTCTGCAGCCCCCCCAGTAATCCCCCCCCACCAGTCACCATTTGATGGCAGAAGTTCAGTTTTAGTATATATTCCCTGCACTTAGGAATGAAGGTTTTATGGATGCTAATAAATATTTTGATTACATGGTTGTATAATTTATATCCCAACATCCCCTTTTTCCCTCCCTTTCTCTATCTTACAGACAATGTGGAGTATTCCTATTTATAAGGTTGAAACACGCTTTGAATAAAATTAAAATTAACCATTGATGTCTACTATTCTTTCCGGAGACAGGTATTGGAGTTTGAACAGTTAGGGAAATTCGCTAAATTCAGGTCAGCTTTAAATTATTCTTTTAGCCACCAAACAAAAACTGATTCACTCTGTGTTCTTTAGAAGGTGGATTCTAGGGGATAAAATTTATTTTATTGTGGTTACTTTTACAGTCCAGAAGTACCTCTAACTACTTTGTAGCTTCCCAAATTTTCCATGAACGATTTCCCTCATGTTATATATGTACTTATATGTACTTACATTATATATGTACTTTAGGGGCACTTCCTAAAGCTCATAGGTAAGAAAGTGAGGACAAATCAAGGGAAGTATTTCTTCACCCAGAGGGTCATTGATTTATGGAATTCACTTCCAGAAGAGCTTCAAGGCAGGATTAGACAGATTCATGGATGCCAAGCATATAGATGGTTATTGAAACGGATGTTCAAAGGCTGCCTCTATGTTGGTTGAGGCAGACAGGATTCCCTTGAGAACCACTTGTTGGGGGTCAAGGGAAAGGGAGGGTCTTGCCTTCTCTCTGTGCTCAAGATCCCCATGAACAATTGGTGGGCCACTGTGTGACACAGAATGCTGGACTCGATGGACTTTGGCCTGATTCAGCATGGCTCTTCTTACGTTCTTACTTTTGAAAAACTGAAGATTTCCTCTTTAGCTTTTTATAGATTCATCAGAGCTCCTTTACAGGAGTGTTTCTTTGCTGTAAATGGAAGATTCTATAATGCCGAAATAATTCTGTTTGTTGTTGGAGAAGAGAAGGGGTACTTCATTTAGACCATTATTTCTCAATTATTTTCTGTTACGCCCCCCAGGAAGAAGTAAACATTTCGCATGCCCCCCAACTCTCGCCTGGGATGATTGTTCACAATATTCAGCACATTTTTGCTGAAAAAACTTAAGTGGCTTATCAGAGTGATTGGGGTGTAATGAGATGCGTCAATTTATTTGGCTTCACACTGTCTGCTGCCAACATTTTTAGACACAGTAAACATACTGGTCTTTCTTCATCTCCCACCGTAGCCACAGTGAATCCAAGCGCTTCGTCATATTTCCTCATCTTAGCTTTTGGGAGACTTACATTTGTCTCATTATCTCCGTCTCTCTCCTCCTTTCTTTTCATCCCTGTTAAATATTTTTCCATGGTGTCTCTTACGATTTGTTATATACTTCATGTATCCTACTCTGCTACTGTTTGGTGCAAAAATACCCTACTTCCTGTGGCAAAAAAAGCACGTTCCCTGGGGTCACGTACACACACCTGGCATCACTCCATGCCCCTCCAGGGGGCCCACCACACTATTTGAGAAAAACTGATTTAGAGAGATCTTACTTTTGACCATTTCACCTGGATGGCTCTACGTGTAACCTTTATTTGTCATTTTAGAGTAAAGAAGCAAACATGAGAAAGGAAAAGGACAAGTACAGAGTTTGTGTACGTTTGAAACTCTGTTTTGTGATAAGAATTCACTTATCACGAGTACTATCCTTCCTCTGATGAAATAGCAAGGTAGTTATCTGTGTGAATAATTTCGCAACGGTAAAGACTTCTCTGGCCTCCCGCAAGGAATGCCCTTGCATCCTGTTCTCTATTGTAGCTGCTGCACAGGCCACAACTGCACTTTCTCTGAAGTAGAGCTAAGATTTTGCAAGAAGCTTTCTTTTAGCGGTTCCAATTTTTATAAAAGGTACATGATTAGTTATCCTGTAAAATATTCGCAAAACGGAAAAATGATGCTACATAGTGTTGTGGTTCAGCCTGGGACCCCTCCGGGAATGGCTGATTTGCTGTCAGCTTCCAGCTCAGAGGGAGAGGCTGAGGACCAGGAGGTGCAGACTGACGATGAAGCGGAATCCCAGGCTGAAGAAGAAGGACAGCCAGAGTTCCACCAGGGGGAGCTCTCCCCAGCAAGCAGCCTGGATTCCCTGGGGGAAGATGCTCATGACATCATAGATATGCGACAAAGGAGAGCTAATCAGAGACGAACTCAATTGGCTAGGTATTTCCAGCATTAGAGGTCACAGCTGGGTTTGGGTGTGGTGCTTGGGAAAGGATAAAAGGCGGCCCCACCCTTCCTGGCTTGTGGAGTTTTATCTTGGAGATTCGTGAGACCTGTCTGTGAACTTTGGTGGCTACAATCCTGGTTTGTGCCTTGGACTATTGAAACCTTGGGGGGGGTGTGCCAGCAAGAAGCTTGTGAAATTGACTGGACATCAGGACCCTGTTGTAACGTATTGTAACCTGTCTGCTGTGAAGACAGGTTTTCCTTTGTGCTTATTTTTTCCTGCTATAAAATACTTTTGGATTTTACCAGAGTGTCTGGCTGTTTTTTCAGTGGGTGTGGAGGTCTGGGAAAACCCAGACAGAACACATAGTGAACTTAGAAAGTTGGGAGAATTAAGTTTGGGGAAAAATGCATCCAGATGGAGACGTTTGATGGCTGTCATCATGAAACTTCAGCCCCAGACCTCTTTTTTAAAACCTGTGTCATAAAGAACATGTAAGAAGAGGAGAGTTCAGTTGGGTCACCGCAGCTGTCATCTTGCCTTTCCACTCTCCATGGAGGTGCCTGTTGCCATTCTATAATTTCTGCCCATCTAAATAACCTTAAATGCAGTCTAAATACTGTAGTACAGTGATACCTCATCTTAAAAACGCCTCATCATACAAACCTTTCGAGATACAAACCCGGGGTTTAAGATTTTTTTTGTCTCTTCTTACAAACTATTTTCACCATACAAACCCACCGCCGCCGCTGGGATGCCCCGCCTCCGGACTCCCATTGCCAGTGAAGCACCTGTTTTTGCGCTGCTGGGATTCCCCTGAGGCTCCCCTCCATGGGAAACCCCACCTCCGGATTTCCGTTGCCAGCGAAGCGCATGTTTTTGCAATGCTGGGATTCCCCTGCTGGGTGGGATTCCTCTGCAGCATCGCAAAAACACAGAAGTCTGGAGGTGGGGTTTCCTATGGAGGGGAACCTCAGGGGAATCCCAGCAGTGCAAAAATGGGTGCTTCGGCTGGCAAAAGGGGTGAATTTGGGGCTTGCATGCATTAATCGCTTTTCCATTGATTCCTATGGGAAACATTGTTTCGTCTTACAAACCTTTCACCTTAAGAACCTCGTCCCAGAACCAATTATGTTTGTAAGACAAGGTATCACTGTATATTTCTTCCGCTTTGTTCTCACCAGTGGCAATTTGGGAACATTGTCAGTACTGTTTGACAGCCACTTTGGTGCAACAGGTAGAGGGCTGGCTTAAAAACTGAAAACCCACCTCTGAGTTCTTGGCCTCCCTGAGGCATGAAAGCCACCCTGTGAAGTCATTTCTGTCAGTTGCAGTTACATGATCACAACTTTTGACATTCCCTGCTAGCTTCCCACAAGCAAAGTTAAGGGGTAATCCAAAGAAAATTTGGACTTGGTGTTCACCTGAATGCTCACTTAATGACCTGAGAAGTCTTTGCTTAAGTATGGCAAACAAGACTCTTATATTTAATAATGGTGTCTGAGTATTTTTCCAGCCCTCGTCTGTAACCAAACTGGAGCTGAATAATTTTCTCAGGTATCTCCAAAGGAATGAGGGGATTAAAGAGCACAACAGGCCAGTTGTACTCCTCCTTTAGTTAGTGAGAAGACATGTGAACTGGAAGAAAAAAAGGCGTAGCAAGTAAATGTATATCAAATATTTTCTAGCCACAAAAAGTTATAAAATCCAGTATGAGCCATTGTAAGAAAAAAAAAATCCAGGAGACCAGGAATAACAAAAACAAAAATTTTATTTTGAGCAAAATATAAAAAGAAGACATCAATATGCATATTGTGACCAGAGAAACAATGGAAAAAGACCATGTGTTTCTAAGGTAACCAGAATGTATCATTTTTATACGTTTTTCACTCCCATATTCTCCCATATTCCACACCTCTAATTTACTTCCATATTGGGGTGGTTCGTTAATGATTCAACACTTTCACTGAACATGCTTCTCATTTTTGGGGTGTATCCAGGGATGGGCTACTGCCCAGATGGGGGTGGGGGCGGAGAAGCAGTGGGATAGCAAAAATGGAGCTCCACCAGAGCACCCAATTTGAACTGAAAGGTGTTGAAAGAAAATGCAGGCCATCTTGCATAAGCCACACCCACATTGTGGTAGTAAAAAATTTGGTAGCCCTTCACTGGGTGTATCTCCCTAAACTACTTGGAACTTCCCAGAGTTCATTCATCATTGATATTCATACTTTTATTGGTCCTCCAGTTACCACATACTTTCCATATCTCCTGTTCATTCTTTCTAAAGGTCATTTGCACAAGGGCCTGTGATACATTTCATTTATTTATTTATTTATTTATTTATTTATTTATTTATTCATTCATTCATTCATTCATTCATTCATTTATTCATTCATTCATTCATTCATTCACTTATTCATTCATTCATTCACTTATTCACTTATTCATTCATTCATTCATTTATTTATTTGTTTATTTCGATTTTTATGCCGCCCTTCTCCTTAGACTCAGGATGGATTACAACATGTTAGCAATAGCACTTTTTAAGAGAGCCAACACAATCCGGGTCCTCATTTTACTCACCTCGGAAGGATGGAAGGCTGAGTCAACCTTGAGCCGGTGATGAGATTTGAACCGCTACCTACAGATCTTCAGTCAGCTTCAGTGGCCTGCAGTACGGCACTCTACCTGCTGTGCCACCCTGGCTCATTCCCATATTTGTAGAGGAACAGATCTTCTCCTTTTATAATAACAGGGCTCTTGTTTTTAACAGAAACAGGGTTATTCGAGGCAATTAGAATACAGGGCCTTATGATTTTTCTTATAGTCATTTAACAACTACCTTGCTTAGCAATGGAAATTTTAGTCCAGGGATGGCAAACCTTTTTTGGTTCGCGTGCTAAAAGAATGTGTGTGCGTGTGCTAGCATGCACGCATGTGCCCCCACTCATTCCCTTCCCCCTCACTCATGTGCACCCCCAAGCTTCCCCAGCGCACACAGGCCTCACTAAAGCCTGGGACCGTGAAAAACCAACCAAACCAGACTTTTGGAAAAATGGACTTCCGGTTGTGCTGTTTTTTGCACTCCAGAGGCTTCAGGAAAGCTTCCTAAAGCCCCGGAGAGCGAAAAACAGCACAATGGGTAAACTGGAAGTCCCTTTTTTCTGAACTTCTAGTTGGTATGTTATGCTGTTTTCCACACACTGGGGCTTCAGGAAACTTCCCTGAAGTCCCTGGAGGGTAAAACAGTCTTCCCCAAGGCCGAAAATCAGCTGGCTAACATGCACATGCATGCTGCGCTGACATAGGGCAACACCTTACATGCCCTCAGATATGGCTCTGCGTGCCACTTATGGCATGCGTGCCATAGGTTTGCCATCTTGGTTCTAGTCCCAACCATTCATTCATTCATTCATTCATTCATTCATTCATTCATTCATTCATTCATTCATTCATTTATTGGATTTGTATGCCGCCCCTCTCCGTGAACTCGGGGCAGCTAACAACAATGGTAAAAACAGCATGTGACAATCCAATACTAAAACAGCTAAAAACTCTTGTTATAAAACCAATCATACATACAAACATACCATGCATAAATTGTAGAAGCCCAGGGGGGGAAATATCTCAGTTCCCCCATGCCTGATGGCAAAGGTGGGTTTTAAGGAGCTTACGAAAGGCAAGGAGGGTGGGGGCTATTCTAATCTCTGGGGGGAGTTGGTTCCAGAGGGCCGGGGCCACTGCAGAGAAGGCTCTTCCCCTGGGTCCCACCAAATGGCATTGTTTAGTTGACGGGACCTGGAGAAGGCCCATTCTGTGGGACCAAACTGGTCGCTGGGATTCGTGCGGCAGAAGGCGGTCCCGGAGATAATCTGGTCCGGTGCCATAAAGGGCTTTATAGGTCATAACCAACACTTTGAATTGTGACCAGAAACTGATCGGCAACCAATGCAGACTGCGGAGTGTGGCCATAAGTTGAGGATTGCCTGCATTTGAAAGATTTGTTATGGTTCAGTTATCTGTGTACTTGAAAAGATAATCTGATAGCATCATAGACAAATTAAGTTTAAGAGCCTTCTGTGATATAGATTGGTTCTATGAAATATTTCCATGAACACATCTGCTAGGCTTATGCTTGGATTGAGGACTCCTAAAGCTGTACTGACACTAAAAAGGCTTATTTTTCATGGGTCCCAATTGAGTTCATAAACCAACCAACCAATGTTTATATGTCACAAAGGACAAAGCAATACCAGACAATTTCAACCTCTCAGGCCCCTCTATTGCAGATGTCAGTAACCTTGGAAAAATGAAATTTTAACAGTATGATTGAGGCAGAGCTTGCTGAACTCCTACAGAAAAAAGTTTTATGCAATGTCAAAAAGGCTCAACAAATACAATGGAATGTCAATACAGTACCAGTGTTAATTAATTGATATGATAATTATGATTTATCACACACATACACACCTTTGTAACCTGCATTTACATAACCAACATATCTTCTTCTCTTCCCC